>NW_007728189.1:233742-238587 GCF_000696425.1 Galeopterus variegatus | reverse complement strand
TATGGGACATTTACACATGCAAAAGAATATTTCCATGATTTTATTGACATGCGTCTGTCTCTATCATACATTCCATAGCATTCAAACTGCAGGCAGCACCCCGGCCAGAATCCAACGACCCTGCCTACTGTCCTTCCCAGACCACCCACAGGAACAAGAGCAACACCTGGAAAACAACAAGGTGTGTGCCTGGGCACCCAGGCCAGGGCCCCTGTCTCTCTCACCTCGCTCTCTCCTACCTCTCTTTTGCACACACACACGTGCTCATGTATGCACACATGCACACAATTTACCAAGTGCCAAGACAACTCACCAAGTGCCAGGACAACTTACAAAATTTGTTTCCTAAGTTTCTAATTTTCTAAATTACTTAAAAAAAAATAATTCAGAACAGAGCCACACCCTCACCCTGGGGAAAGGCAAGCTGGATGCCCGAAGTCTGACCATAGGAGACCCACAATCCCACACCCGACAGGACATCCTGACATCAGAGGCTGCCGTTCGCATTCAGCCCTGACTGCTCCCGTGGACCACTCCATGCCCAGGAAGGAAAGACTGTCCACCTGAGACCCACAAGCCCCTGCTGGAGGAGGACCGAGGACACATCTGCCTCTCTTGGGCTTGGCACTGACGAGTCAATGTCTGTTTCTGTTGCTTATAACAAAATACCTGAAACTGGGTGATTTACAAAGAAAATAAAATTATTGCTACAGTTTTGGAGGCTGGGAAGTCCAAAGTCCAGGGAACACATCTGGTAGTGGTGACAGTGACCCAGGGGTCTCACTTGGCAGAAATGACGGAGCAGAGAGAGACTCTCACACGCTCTCCTTTTAAAGCCCTCAGAGCCACACCCCTGACCACCAGTATTAATCCATTTGTTAGGGCACGGTCCTCAGAATCTAATCACCTCTTCAAGGCCCCACCTTTCAATTAGCATAATAGGATTTCCCACCCCCCCTCAACAGTTACAGTGGGGATTAAGTGTCAATGACTTTGGGGGGCCACTCAATCCACTGCACGAGTCCCAACTTCACCTGCCCTTCCAAGAAGAAGCTGTAACTCCTCCCAGTTCCGAGAGCACAGTGAGACACTGAGCTGAAAACTAGAGCCACGGGGGACCAACTTTCTTCTGTTGTCCAGGCCACTCCTGGCTGAGAGAAGCTGGACTCCTCAGAGCTGGGGTCCAAGGTCTTTTCCCTGTTTTCCCTGAGTATGGCTCTCTTGGCATCCCCTCAGAAGCAGTCACCCCAGTCCCTGGCTTGGTGTCATCGGCAGGCTCGAGGGTGGGCAGTGTGCCCCTCACCCTCCTGGTATGGGAGGAAGGAGTGAGCTCAGCCCATCTCATGGCTTCTCCCCTTCCCGAACTTTCCAGTCACACAGGGCTGGGTGGGTGCCTCTTCTCACATCCAAGGCCCTTGTAAACAGTGACTTTTTGAAAAAGAACCTTGTATATTTTTATGTACCCAAGATTTATGGAAATAATTAAGAAATTTGATTACAATTCCATTGTGGCTGTTTACTTGGAGAATAAACCTTTTTCGTGAACACTTCCTCACACTGACTAATGCACTTGAGTTTCTTTTTATTTTTAAAGCATAAATTTTCCTTGTTGATAGTGACTATGTATAGTGGTTGCAGCTGGAGCTGTTTTTACTAAGTTTCTAATCTAATAGGTTCTGCAGAAGAATAATACAGCCATTCTTACTGCCTGACAGAGCGGCTGCTTAGGGGATACAAGGCCTGCAGAGCTTTCTTTTCACAGCTCCTTGACAGGCCATTTGTCCTCAAGGACAGGGAGGTGGGAGGTGAGGACAGGCATGAGTCATGATGGCAAGGAAAGGCACCGGCACCGGGGCATCTTGGGGGGGGGGGGGTCAGGGAACCTCAGTGACCAAGGTACCCACAGTAAAGGCTAGGTCCCCATGGGTTCCACTGGGGTTCACTGGTCCCTGTTGGGTCCTGCTGAGTCCCTCTGGTCCGGCTGGTTTCTGCTGGGACCTTCTGGGTTCTGCTAAGTTTTGCTGGAGTTCCCTAGGCCATGCTAGGTTCTGCTGGGTTTTGCAGAAAGAAAAGTCCACTGCTGTCTGTCTCCCTATTCTTCCCACCCTCCACCAACCAAAGGATCCTATAAAGAAATCTACAGACTAATAATTGTTTTAAGAATTATACTCTGTCTTCCTGCACCAGCACAAAGATTTAAGGAGGGACCCAATGTTGATCGAGCATCTACCACGGCCAGGCACTGATAGGCTCTGCCTGCCATATCTCATTTAATCTTCACAACTCCCTGTTTTGGAGAATGTGCCTAAGGTCACAGGGCTGGGAATTGCTGGCCCTGGAACGCAAACACAGACATACTGACCCTCAAGAGGACAGACGGCAGCACAACGCTATTTCTGTCCCCTCCAAGGAAGGCACAGCCAAAGGGGACTGAGGGGACATGGTGTCCAGCAGCTGTGATCCTCAGCCTTGCCCTGAGTCTCCTGCACAGGCTGTCACCAGCCACACTTTGGCACAGGATGGATGGACACTGCCAGCCCATCCTCCCTGAGGCACCAGGGAGGAAATCTAATTTTAGCTCCTAGAGCCTAAAATTGCTGGTGCAGAAGATCATTAAACACTTGGCTGTTCCCAAACCGAGGGGATGACAGACGGAGAGTCTGCAAAGACCCACCACAAGGGGAACGGTGTCTTTGCATCAGGGCACCTCACACCTCACTGCCCAGGGCCCCAGGGATGCCAGACGCTCACAGGCGCTGTCCCAGGAATCCAATGTCCTTGCTGCTGAGTACAAGTGTCCTGCCTCCCTGGGGAAGGCCTGGCAAGAATGAAAACGTCAGGCTGGCAGGAGGTGCCACAGCCTGGAGAGACAGTTGCTTAAAGATTACGGAGTGTCCCTGGTGGGCCTCCCTCCCCAGGCACGGGCACAAAAGTTCAGGCTCTCTGCACCCTCCGTCCCCCGACTCCTGATGGTTCCCGGGCCGGTGGCTCCCTCTTCCTGACGGCCCCTCACACCACTTGCTCCAGCTCCCCACAGCCTCGCCTCCCCGGGAGCTCTCCTGGATTAGGAAGTTATCGAGAGAAGGTTTCCGTCCCCACTGGATTCACCTGAACCCGTCCCTGGACGAAGAAAAGCAAAACGATGAAGGAGGGGCCAAGTGCGAGGAAAGATAAAATGAGACGGGGCTGGGAGACGACCCAAACATCCACCAGCGGAGCAGCAGGTAAGCCAAATGGGCTCCCTCCATACCACGGGACGCTATCCTGCCATAAGAAGGAGTGAAGTACCGGCACGTGCTACGACATACGTGACCCTTGAAGATTGCATGCTAAGTGAAAGAAGCCATGCACAAAAGGTCACGCGTTGTATGATTCCGTTTACATGCAATGTCCAGAACAGGCAAGTCCTGTCCAGAGCGTCTGCCGGGAGCTGGGAGGATGGGAGTGGCTGCCGGATAGGGACAGGGCTTCACTCTGGGATGGTGAACACGTTTGGGAACTAAATAGAGGTGGTTGAGCACCATTGGGAATGTACTAAGTGTCCCTGGACTGTACTCTTTAAAATGTTTAATTCTGTGTTATATGAATTTCAACTCATTAAGAACAATTTAAGGGATGTATTTGATGGTGGCAGGGGGGATGGATACTTCATAGGAAGGGTTCCATGAGGGCGGAACTGTTTTGGTTCAAGAAATACTTGTAGACCCCTGTGGGCCCTGTGATCCCAGAGGAGATGGAAGTGGAAAAAAGTAATCACAATAGGAAGCAACCTTTGCGCAGAGCTCCAGGGAGACAAAGTTCACCAGGTGAGCAAGGGCTAGAGAAAGGGCGTGGCGAGAGGTGCACGGGCAGAGGGGAGGGCGGGAGCTAAGCCAGAGTCCTCGGAGGGTGCCAGCAGGTTGCTAAATTAACACAACCGGACATGTTCTTAACAGCTCACTGCTGCCAAAAATGGTAGACACGATCCCAGCCCTTCTTGAACTGGCCACTGGACAACTGGAACAAGGATCGAGCTGTATTTCCCACTAGTTCCATGAGAGCAAGTTGAAAACAAATTTACCAAGAAGTGAAATCGTCAACCAAGGGAAGCTTTAACAGAAAGACAAGGAGAAACTGACAAGCCCACCGTGACAATGGGGGAGTCTCAGAACACCACTCTCCACAATTTATAGATCAAATAAAAGCTAAAATCAGTAAGGACAAAGAAAATTTGAATGACACCATTAGCAAGCTTGATCCAACAACCATATTTAGAACATTGAACCCACCAAGTGGAGAATACGTGTTCCATTTTCCACACTCACTGGAACCACTACTGATCTCAAAAATACCAAAAGCACTAGCATCATATAGATTGTGTTCTCCAAACAAAAGTTAATTAAACTAGAAATCAAAAATTAAATTAGAAATCGGTAACAAAAAAGAGCCTAGAAAAAAATCCCTGTATGTGTGGAAGTTTAAAAACCAGTTTTAAACTTTTCGAAAAAAGAAATTGTAATGGAAGTTATAAAATATTTTGAAGTGAGTGATCAAGAAAATACTACATGTGAAAACACGTGGAACATGGCTAAATCATATTTGGAGAGGAATTTATTCATTGAAATGTTCATATAGAAAATAGGGGAAGCTAGAAATTTATGAGCCAAGCTTCCAACATAAGACACTAGAAAGAGGAAAACAGAAAAAAACTCAAAGAATGTAGAAAGTAGGAAATAAATATAAAAAAGAAATCCTGAAACAGAGAACAAAGGTGAAATAAATAACAAACAACAAAGTCAAAAGTTGGCTCTTTGAAAAGAATAGTACAGTTAACAAAATTCTCATGGAAAAAAAGACAATATTAGG
>NW_007728189.1:231275-232119 GCF_000696425.1 Galeopterus variegatus | reverse complement strand
TTACGGTTTGGGATAGAGAAAGATTTACTAAACAAGAACAAAAAGCACTAATCACAAAAAGCAAGATCAATCAAATTAAACTGCACAAAATTAAGAATTTCTATCCACCAAAAGACACACCGTTGAAGAACACTTTTTTCAAAGTCTCAAAAGATAGAAGAAATTTGTAACACATATAGCTAAGAATCAGTATCTAGAAAATATAAAGAATCCCTGCAAATCAATCAATGGATAAGAGACAAACAATCCAGCAGTGGGGGGATGGGCACAGGAAAAGAAAGGTCCCTTCACAGACGGAGAAACCCAAACAGCCAACAGCACACGGGACGCCCAGCCTCCCTGGTAACAAGAGAAGTGGAAAGTAACACAATACGGAGACGTTTCACCGTCTTCAGGTTTGTTGAAAATTTTAAAGTTTGTGATGGGAATGTGAAAAAGTTGGAGCTATCACACACTCGTAGTTGGGAGCATAAATCAATACAATCATTTTGGAGAGAAGTTTGACCATTTTTAAAGATGCATGTTCTACTTTTAGGAATGTAAGAGCATCTAAATGAACACACACACACACACACTCACACACACACACACACCCTTTAGAGAAACACTAGCACATGAATGTTAAATAGACACATACATGTATGCACAGACCAGTAAGGGTAACACTTAAGAACAATGTTGTAAGAGGAGACTGAATGGTCTCATTTATATAAGGTCCTAAAATCTGCAACACAACGCTATGCATTGTTAACGAATACACAAATATGTGATAAAAGTACAAAAATACATGGAAATGAAAAATAAGCATGAGAATGAAAACCACCATCATTGGGGCAGGAGGGAG
>NW_007728189.1:227648-229205 GCF_000696425.1 Galeopterus variegatus | reverse complement strand
ACTTCTAGATGAGGGTCAGAGTGAGAAGGAACTCAAGGAGTGGGGAGTGGGAAAGCCTCTGGTTTTCTCCCTTATGCTTCTCCCAGGACCTCAGCTGATTGCTACACTTGCAAGTAACAGCATTGATCCTTCTCTCATTCTTTCAACAGTATCACTGAGCACGTACCAGGTGCCCAGAGCTGGGCTGGAAACTGGAGATACAGCAGTGAATAAACAATATATGCCCCTTATAAGACAGAACTTAGAGTCTAAAGGGAGGACAATTACCAGTGATTACAACAGAGCTTGTAAGGGCGTGGCCATGCTCAGAGCACGTGGAGGGAACCCTGCCTCGGTCCTTGTTCCTCCGTGTCCAGCTCCCCCGCCCCCCCAAACCCACCCGCCGTGTCCCTTTGGGTCCCATAGACTATCATCAACATGCTGCCCCACACTGCCAACCTGTGTTCAGGNATCGCAACCCTCAGTGTCACCCCCGCACTGGACCGGGACCGGCAACGGGATCGCAACCCTCCGCGTCACCCCCGCGCCTCGCTCAGCCAGTGAGCGGGAACCGGTCTGTACGTGGGATCCGAACCCTTGGCGGGAGTGCCGCCACACTTCCCAAGCGGCGCACTGTAGCAGTGCGCCACCGGGCCGGCCCAACATTTTTGAACTATACTGTATTTCAGCAGCTTTTGCAAATTCTTCCTCATACTGAAAAGTGACAATTCCAAAAGGGACAAAGGGATAGTCATTTTAACGTAGGATACTCGTGGAAAGAACAGCAGCATAATAGATGTTTTTACCATCTAAATATGAAACAAAGAGGGCACAGATATTTGTGCGCACCATTTCTCTTGGCATTTCAATAATCACATTGCCCTAAATCCACTCACACACAATTAGATAGCACATTTCTGTTAGTTGATTAATCATCCTTTATAAAAATGAAATAAACCTATTGGCCAAAATCCTGCAAAAATAAGGAACAAATGATTTTAACTTTCCAACAATCTGCCCATTTCTATTACTCTCTGGCTTCCAAAGGTGCAAACATGAGCTCAGCATGTCCCGTGAGATCTGACCTGAGCCCAGCTCCGCACATGACAGGACGGGGCCAGTCCTGGGCATGGGCACAGACCCCAAGACAGGCTTTACGTGTGGCAGGCACTGCAGCTTTGGAATTAATAAAGCACCAGGCAGGGTGAGGGATGCCAGTCCAGCATGGCCATGCTGGCACCGGCCATCTGCCCATCAAACCCCTCACAGTCCCTAGAATCCTCAGATTAAATAAATATTTGGCAAAGCACCGCTGGCAAAAATGATAATAAATTCAACTCAATTCCCACCACAAACTGGCAAACTCCTTCCACAACCCAATCCAATCTGTCTGCCTCAACTTCCAAATAGCTGGTAATAGGGCCAGCTGGGGCCTGCGGGATCCCAGCAGCTCTAAGTCAATATCTTATGCCTTGTAATTCGCCAAAATTTCTGAGATAAAATGTAGGATGGACTTGACTTCTAGATGAGGGTCAGAGTGAGAAGGAACTCAAGGAGTGGGGAGTGGGAAAGCCTCTG
>NW_007728189.1:225346-226613 GCF_000696425.1 Galeopterus variegatus | reverse complement strand
CCCCCCCAAACCCACCCGCCGTGTCCCTTTGGGTCCCATAGACTATCATCAACATGCTGCCCCACACTGCCAACCTGTGTTCAGGCGCTGGCCCTAGATGAGACCTGCCACTCCCTAAGAACCCTGTCCCTCTCTGGCCTTCCCAAATGCTACATCTTCTCTCATGCCCCCAAAATCACAGAGCACAAAGGTGAGGTTGGCGTCCACCTTGTTTCCTGTTGCTAATTCCAAGATATTTTTCCTGCTTCCTCCTTCAAAACCCCAGTTCCCTTAAAGTTGATGTCACCACATCATGTGCCTGTCCCTCTCTTCTCATCACGGCCACCCTCAGACTCCTGGCCATCCTGCTCTGGTCTGTTACTCCTGGATCACTTTCTTCCTCTCCAGTCCTATGCCAACACCCATGTGATGATCCACCCCTCCTCCCCTGCCTCTCAGCTCCTCCATCTGCCCCTGCCAGTGATCTTTCCCTACACCCCAGCCCTGGCCTCCTACACTCCTGACACCAACAACAGGGCCGCCCCTGAGATCACCACTGCAAACCTTTCCTTCTCTGACCGGCATCTGTCCCTCTAGCTGTCCTGTGCTAGGACTGACACCCAGTCACTCCCTGTCACTCCATGCCCCATCCCCGGCATGCACCCCCCTCCCCATGCTCTTCCAACCTCATTGCGAGGACCATCAACCTTCCCTGCTGTCCTGCAGCAGCCCACAGGCCTTCCTGCCTCGACGCTTGCTCCTGAAGTCCATTCTCTGCCACGGTGGAGAACTAAAACTTTCAAACCTTTAAAACTAAATCTCCAGTGTGAAAATAAAATGGTTCAGCCTTTGGAAAACAATCTGGAAGCTCCTCAAAAGACTGAACACAGCTTTACCTAATGACCCACCAATTCCACCCCTACATATATACCCAAGAGAAATGAAAGCATGTCCACACATGAAGTACTGATGCATGTTACAACATGGATGAACCTCAAAAACATTATGGTAAGTGAAAGAAGCCAGTCACAAGAAAACGCATTTTGCATGATTCCATTTATATGAAATGTCCAGAATGCACAAGTCTAATAGGGACAGAAAGTTGTGGTAGCCCTGGGCTGGAGGGGTCAGGGGAAAATGGGGAGTGACAGCCAATAGGTGCACAGTTTCTTTTGGGGGTGATGAAAATCGGCTGTGGTTCCAAAATTGACTGTGGCAATGGCTGCACAACTCTGAGCGTACTAAAAATTATTAAATTGTACACCTTAAATTGCACTGTGTGTGAATT
>NW_007728189.1:213134-225165 GCF_000696425.1 Galeopterus variegatus | reverse complement strand
TACAACATGGATGAACCTCAAAAACATTATGGTAAGTGAAAGAAGCCAGTCACAAGAAAACACATTTTGCATGATTCCATTTATATGAAATGTCCAGAATGCACAAGTCTAATAGGGACAGAAAGTTGTGGTTGCCCTGGGCTGGAGGGGTCAGGGGAAAATGGGGAGTGATAGCCAACAGGTGCACAGTTTCTTTTGGGGGTGATGAAAATCGGCTGTGGTTCCAAAATTGACTGTGGCAATGGCTGCACAACTCTGAGCGTACTAAAAATTATTAAATTGTACACCTTAAATTGCACTGTGTGTGAATTATGGCTCACTGCAGCACTCCCTTGGGTAAAACCCTCCAATGATTTCCACTGCACTAAAAAATAAAATCCAAACCCCTTACTGTGACCTACAAGACGATGCACAGTCTTGCCCCAGTCAGCCCCTGGGACCTGATCTTTGCATGGCTGGTTTCTTCAGTTCCTTTGGGTTTGAGCTCAGATGTCACCAGGGGAAGGCTACCTGATGTTGCCGACCCATAGCAACACACACAAGTAACTCTGGACTGCATTACCTCGTTCTGTTTCTTCATCGCTATTATCACTATCGGAACCTGTCATTTCTATGAACACCTGTCATTTTAATTGTTTATCCCCTCACTGGCTTTCCCCAGTGGCTGTCAGCTCCCTGAAAGTAAGAGCCTTGCCTGTCTTCTGCGCTCCACCCCCAGCACCCCAACGGAGCAGGCACTCAATGCACGGCGCTGCACGAGTGAAGCAGAGAGGGCCGAGAAGGCTTCCTAGAGGAAGTGACAGCCAAGCTGGGCTCCAGAGGATAGCAGGAGTTATCCAAGTGAAAGGGGTGGAGAGGGGAAGTCAGGAAGAGAGATCAGAATGTGGAGGCTGCAGGGAAGGGGCACACAGGGTTAGAGGTCAGGCTAGAGACGGAAGGAGAGCGGGGAGAAGGGGCTGGGGCCAGGTTAGGATCTCATTCAAGAGCGGTGGGAAGGCACTAAAATGCTTTAAGTGGGGGGAATGTCATCATCTAAACTGAGGCTTAGGAAAAACCTCAGTAGAGAGAATGAATCGCAGGAGGGCGACAGAGGGACCAGGGACAGGAGTAGGAGGCCTTCACAGCAATCCGGGAAAGAACTCAGGGAACCCTGGCCCAGGATGGGTGTAACGAGGATGGAGAGGAAGCATTTAATTCTGGGTTCTTAGGAGGCGATGTGGGAACTGAGAGGAGTGGAGAACTCAGACGGGCAGCACAGGCACCGAGACAGAGCCCCGAGAGCAGCGCCCTTCGGGGAGGGAGGGAGGGAGGCAGGCGCATGGGGCGTCCGGGTGGAGGGTCGCTAGCCAGTGGGATGCTATGCTGGGCTGCAAATGAAGACTCAGGTGTCATTGCTGAAACCACATCCGTGAAAGTAGATGAAATTTCCCAAGGAAAGTATGCAAAGTAAGGATAACAGGGAGCCGTGGATGGAATCTCGAGGGTCAGAAATATGTAACGGGCGAGCATTGGAGTAGCAGCCGGTGAAGATAAGAGAGGAGGCGGCCAGCGAGTTACCAGGAAAACCAGACAGCGGGGTGTCCTGGGGAGCCAAGGGAGGGGTCTGTTTCAATGCCACCGAGACAGCCAGAGGCAGGAGGACTGAAAAATGTCCACTGGCTACCAGGAGGTCGTGGGTGGGGCACTTTCAGGGGTGTGGTGGCCAGGGGACAAGGTAGAGACAGACAATGGCAGGTGATTTCAAGACATTTGGGAGGGTGGGGGAAGTGGGAGCGAGGTTAAAGATACAGAAAGGAAGCATCGCAGAGTTAAGCCATTAAGAATAACAGCGAGCAGCCGACATTTACTGAATTTGTACTGTGTGCACCATTCTAAGCACCTTAGGCACATCAGTCATTTAATCTTTACGGAACAACACTATGAAGTAGGCACAGGAGGGGAGACAGAGCTCAGGGAGGTGGAGAGCACAGCAGACGGACCACTCCCCGAGTCTTTCTGAGGGAGAGGCAGCGGGGGTCGGCAGGCGGTGGCCGTGGGGTGTGGCTGAGCACAGTCTGGTTCCACGTCTTGTGCTTTGGTTGGAGAAATAGAAAGTGAGACCATTTGCTGAGAGTGACGAGGGGAGGTGATTGGATTTGAGGTTTGAGTCATCAAGTTTGAATTCCTCCTTACGTTTAAAAACAAGCATACCGAAAACACTCATCAGTTCGCAATTCTGCAGCCAAATCAAGTCAGCGTTTGAACAGCCCCTTTCAAAAGCATGGGGACGTCACCTTCTACTCTGTGTTGGATTCCTGCAGGTCCCCTCCCCCAAACCCCAGCTCACCCCAGGGATGGAGAGCAGCCCCTCTTGGACCCAAACGATTGAAAGCCTATTGAAAACAGAACTGCCCCACCTCTGTAACCTCATTATTTCCTCTAAAAAAAAATCTTCAGGGCCATATAATTTTTTAAAAATAATTTTATTGGGGCCGGCCCAGTGGCACACTTGGTAGAGTGCAGCAGCACTCCGGTCCACTCACTGGTTGAGCGGGGTACGGGCGCGACACCAAGGGTTGCGATCCAGTTGCCGGTCACGAAAAAAAGACAAAAAGGAAAATAATAATAATAATAATAATTTTATTATGTAATACTTAATACATAGGATGATATATGTTCTGCATATGTAAAGTAGAAAGTTTAAAAGAAGACCCATTTGCCCACCTGCACCTCACCTCCTGACTCAGGATCTAGAACACTCCACACAAAGCCACTGCACTCTGAGCCCCACTCCCAGTAAGCCCGACCCAAAGGGCAACTACTGTCCTGATCTTTGTGCTTATAATTCCCATATTTTTTTAAATTGAGTTTTACCAGGTATGTGTAAGTCCATGAAAGATAGATTGCTTAGTTTGCCTCCAACTTTTTGTGATGAAAACTATCAAACACACAGAAAAGCTGGAAGAATTTTACAAAGAAAACTCTTGTGCCACCACCGACATTCCACAGTTAACCTTTTGCGTATTTGCTGTCCTGGAACTCTCCATCCCGCCATCCTCCTATGCCTCCATCGATCCATTTTATTTGTGATGCATTTCAAAGTAAATTGCAGACTTCAGTACATTTCTGCAAACATGTCATTAACTGGGGTTCAATATTTGTTTGTAGTTTTCTGTTATTCTGCTTTGTTTTGTTTTAGGTAAAATTCACAGAGAGTGAAATGGATGGATCTCAAATGCACCGTGGAATGAACTTTGACAAAGGCATATACCTGTGTAACCCAAACATCTGTCCAGGTACAGGGCACTGTAATAACCCAAGAAAGTTCTCACGTCCCTTCCCAGTAAATTGCTGACACCATCACCCACAACCGAGGCAGCCTTTGTTATGATTGTTTTCCACCATTTACTAGTTTTTCCTGACCTAGAAGTTCAGATAACTGAAACATACAGTGTGTGCTCTTTGCTGTCTGGCTCCTTTCACTCAGCATGATGTTTCTGAGATTCACCACGTGTGGCATGCATCAGTAATCTGTTCCTTCTCACTGCAGAGTAGCGTTCCATTGTGTGACTGTCCCTCTGTTTTTCCATTCACCTACTGGTGAATCCCTGAGCTGCTTCCTGTTTTTAGTATTATGAGTAAAACTGCCCAGAACATTCTTATACCAGTCTTTTTGTGAACATATGTTTTCATTTCTCTTGGTAAATGTCCAAGAGAGGAATTTCTGGGTCACGGGGTAGATATATATTTAGTTTAGTTGTAAAAATCTGCCAGATGCTTTTCCAAAGTGTCTGCACCGTTTTACACCCCACCGGTCACGTATGAAGCTTCCTGTTGTTCGGCAGCCTCGCCAACTTCTGGTGTCCTCAGTCTCTTTAAATTTTAACCAGTAGGATGGGTATGTCGTGTATCTCATTGGTTTTAATTTGCAGTTCCCTGTGCTACAGATTTTGAATAGTTACCTTTTATCAGATTCAGAAAGAGCCCTTCTATCCCCAAATTGCTAAAAGTTTTTATCATTAATTGTTGTGTTGAACATGCAGTCTCTTTAAATTTTAACCAGTAGGATGGGTATGTCGTGTATCTCATTGGTTTTAATTTGTAGTTCCCTGTGCTACAGATTTTGAATAGTTACCTTTTATCAGATTCAGAAAGAGCCCTTCTATCCCCAAATTTCTAAAAGTTTTTATCATTAATTGTTGTGTTGAACATTGTCACATCCTTTTTTCTGCATACAAATTCCTTCTGACCCGTGATTTTCCTGAGGACAAGGGAGGTGGTTGGGAATCTCTGTTTCACAGCTCTCTCTTATAGTTTCTGCTGGCTTGTAAGCCACGGGTGATATAAGAGGAACCAGTCAAGGTAAGGATGCTGGTGGCAGTGGTGGTTTATCATGGAAGGAATAATGGTAGGGATAAAGACGATCCTGTCTATAAGTGATATGAACTGATCCAGATAATCTACAGTGCAGTCGGGCATGACCTGCTTTGCATAAAACCCAGCACTGACCATAGAATAGTCAAAAGGACAGCAGCTACACTTGGTTCAGATACTTCAAATCGTCTCAGTCTTGGTATGAAGAAAGCTCTTTGGGTCTCTTTGCTGGCACAGAGCTGGCCCTGGAGGAGGTGCCCGGTACCCATGGAACCGAATGAGTGGAGACATGCGTGGGAGATGGGCATCGCCCTCTGCAGCCAGGCACAGGGCAAACTGGACTCAGGACGGTGTGTGGTTTGGAGCTGAGGCAGGGAGAGGGGACTGGGCCTTCTACCAGCGGGAGCCTGACCGTGCCTCCCTCGGGGTCTTGCTCAGGACCTCACGGCTCACGAGTGACAGGTCAGGCCTAGGAGCCCGTCTCCATATTCCCAGCCCAAGGCAAGTCCGCTGCCTGCTCTCAGCTCTGCTCTCTCCCCTGCCCGAGCCACCCCACTGGGCTCTTAGAAGCCCGAGCAGAGCACAACTCTGTCACCTCAGCCTCTCTCCCGCGGGCCTCCCGAGTCAGACAGGGGGTGGTGGGCTGTCCCAGCGCCTGAGACGTTGAGCAGCTCACCTCTTGGGCGAGGCTACCTCCCGTTCTGCTCCCTCGCCCTGAGGCCACCTTCCCGCCTGTCCACAGGGACATTGCCCTCACCAGCCCATGCCTGGGCGCAGCTCCCCAGGGATCTCCCCGCCACCACACTGCTCCGCTCCTCTGTGGTGTTTCTGGGACCCTTTGACTGTTTCCTTTTCTCAGGAGCTGTGGCCTCTTGGCTGGCCTGTCTTAGCGCAGGTGAATTTCCTAGATTGTCTCCTTCAAGACAGAGGGACAAAGGCAGCGGTGGGAGCTGTGAGTGCCCAGAGAGGGAGAGGGCTGCCAGGGCAGGGCGGGTCTCAGGAAGACGCCCAGAGAACTGAAGGTAAAAACCCCATCAACCTCACAAAGGAAAAAAAGAGAAAATTTAAGACAGACTCTTTGATTCACCCACTCGCTTATCAATGACTCAGAATCTTAATAACATATTTTTCTGCTACCAAAAGCAAACCCCAACACCGACAAGCAGGAGTCTCGGGTGGGGGTTACTCCTAGGGTCACTCCATTCGTGCTCTGACTCAGGAGAGGGTACCCTCAGCTATCCAAGTGGGTGGCCCCAGAGTCTCCCTGCATGTTTTACAGCTCATCCTGCAAAGACTTCTCAAAGTGCCTGCCATAAACGCGAGCTAACTGTACGACCATGCTGCAGAGAAAACAAGGGTCGCCACAGGCAGAATTGCCAGGGCCCCTGCTAATCCTCTTGCCCAACACCCCCAGGTACACATGGGACACCTAGTGCCCCGATGGGGACCCACTATGCCCAGGATCACAGAGGAAGCCAGGGGCCGAGGCCGAGTGGCTCCTGGCTCCTTCAGTCTTTGTTCTGTTCACCACGCAGCCTTCTTAGGGGCTGTGTCCTAACCCCAGCCTTTTAGTGGCCTGTTCATTGTCATTCATGAAATGCTCCCAAGACCCAGGACACCTCCCTCTCTCACAAGGATCCCAAGTGGAGGGAAGACAAGGAGGGCCAAGACCTTACAGTGCCCTCCTGTGGGAAGCCAGCCCTGGGGGTCCAATTCCTCCCACCCACCAAGTCACCTCCTCCTGACTGTGCCCCGGGAGGACGTTGGGAGGCGCCAACTACTGGCCACAGTCCACCCCTTTCCCTGCCCTCCGGGTCCCCAGAGCTTTTTCCTTGCATGCTCCTCTTTCTTCAGAGGGCCACCTACAGCAGAGCAGGAGACAGAGCCTCACTCACTGGGGCAGGGTCGCGGGTGGAGCCACCATTCCTTTGGAAGCTAATGCAGTCTGGAAATCACTCTTTCTCCCCCTAAAATAATGCTTGTATGTGAGAAGCTCAATTTGGACAGAAGGTGTGTGCCTTTCAAACAATGGCCTGAAATGCTTCCCATCCAATTTTTAATTGTTTTCCTTATACCAGTTGACAATAGATCACCCTGTGCTATGGAGACGTACAGTTTTATATGGCGACCAAGTTTCCCAAGTAGCAGGGACTTTGTCTCTTTCATGAATACAAAATCTTTCCATTAAAGGTCTCCTCTCTTTTTTTGTTTGCATTCCAGCACCACAAGAGTCAGAAGGGGGTTCGAGACATTCATTACGCATCTCTCACGATGCTTCCCCCGGCAGAAGGCTGATAAACCAGCGCGATTCAATGTCCCCACGTCCCGCCCAACTTGCTTCAAGTGTCTATGAAATGACCTCGAGGCTCTTGCAGTTTCCGCTGCTGATGCAGTATGCAGATTTTACAAACAAGATTTAGCTTCACAGCTGGTTTTCAGAACAGCTTAGAGTCAAAGATTCAAAGCACAGAACACGGCAAATGGGTTCTTATCAAAATGTCAAAATCGATTTTGCCAGAAAACCTTGGCCTGAAACATCTGTGAAAGGTTAGGGGCGAGTGCCACTCCCTCTGGTTCATACAGATGCCAAGTTAATCAGGGCAAATGGAACATGACAGAGCTGCACGACACTCCGGGGCTCCCCCCCAGCCCCCCACCCTTTCTCCCAGGAGGGAGCGAGTCTTGGCCTTTCAGGCTAAAGGGATCCTGAGGAGTCTCCAGGGAGGGAGGGCTGCCTGCTGGGAACTGAGCAGAGGGCCAAGCACCCCTCGCCTGCTGCCCCGGGAGGGGCTCAGCAACGTCAGCACAGGGGCTGCACACCCCTGCCCTTGCCAACTTTCCCCTCTTCCCAGCAGGCTCGGGGGTGGCCTTGACACAGGAAGAGGAAGAAAAGTGAGAATGCCAAAAAAATTGCAGACGAAAGCCTCTGGTCACATCCTCCCATCAAAAAGTAAAGCTGGAGGAGGAGCCCAAGTTTGGGGGTTTTGAGGTCTCGTTTGCAAGTGGGTAGCAGTCACGCCTGCCCCGTGTGTACCCCTGGAGGGCTGAGTCAGGACATGACATACTTTATAAGTGAGGAAGAGCTTTAGGCCACTATAAGGAGAAAGGGAAAGATAAAGGGGCTGGAGATGTGGTTATTATTGCCGCTGTCTCGGCCAAGAGCTCAGACGCAGGGTGCCAGGGCCTCACCGAAGACTGCAAATGGCGGTGCTTTGACGGCCAGCCCCATTGGCGTCGTCTCCTGCACAGTGTAGGCTTATGTTGAGGTCAGAGCTGATTACGGATTCTCATTTCTTTCACTTCAGACAGAATCATAACACTATTAAGATCTAATACATTTATTACTGTGATTCTCAACCAGGCAGTATTAAAACTTGTGAAAGTGACTTTGCAAATTACCAAACAGTCACCAAGCTAATGAAGCGGGACTTTTAAAGTGACTGAGAAATAATTCCTGTATTATGAAGACAGCAATCTGTGAAGGGAGATTTGGTTTTAAAAAAACACATTATAACATATAATGGAAAATGTTAATCTGTGGTGAATCCAATCAGAGCCTGCTGAAGAGAAAACATAAGGAAAGTGGAAATACGAGAGGAGGTGCACACTTGAGGTCACGGGAGGAAAAGCTCTGGGAAGGAGGTTCCTCCTGGGGGGTCACCAGGCACTGCACCAGCAGCCTGCCACACTCCCCGCTGGGAGACCCACCCCAAAACCATTTCCTCTGCAGAACACTCTCTAAGAAAGCAGTAGTGGGGGTGGGGGGTCCTGGTCTGCCCCCATCCCTGAGAAAAGAAAAGCCCCTGGATGTGGCCAGGCATAGCTGTGCCTTCACAACTCCCAGTGTTGGTGGCTTAGGTGCTCTGCCAAGAAAAAGCGGCACGCATCTTAGAGGATGCCTATCTTCAGAGAATGGAAAGCAGGGACGTGGCCAGGGCCGATCCAAGATCCAGACAGCCTCGCTAGGCAATCCAGGGCTGCCCGGTGCCCACTGCAGTGGAGACGGCAGACAGGAAAGGGAGCAGGTGGACCCAGGCAAGCCTCGGTGCTAATGAGGAACCACACGTCGGTTAATTAGGCTCGGGTGTTGCCTTTCAGAAGCAGCTCTCACCATAATGAAAACACTTTAGAAGGAGCCACATCAAAGCACAGTGCAGAATAAAGCCAAGGAGACAGGCTTAAACACTGGCCAGGGGAGAGGAGGCCCATGTTTCTTGTTAGCATCTGACAGCAAGCACCGTGTGCTACTTAGTGAACCAAATCCTCCTTTATGCAAAAGCGTTTTTCTCATTCTTGGCCCAGTGGTTTCAACGGGTGCTCCCCCCAACGGATTTCAAATCCTATTATACAGTAAACATCTGTGGCATTAATTTTCGCCCTGTAAACAAATGCAGGCAGCTGCGGCAGATCATTTGATGAGTCAATCAATAGATGAGCAGTACTCGGCCCCTGCCTTCTTTACTCGGGCAAAATGAAACGGTGCTTTCTGAGCCCATCGGTGGCACCAGCCAGCAGTGACAGTATTGGAAGAGCAGCGGACATCTCCCTCTTTACTTCCCACCCAGATCCTTTCCTTTGGAGCATCTGGAAGGAATGACCAACAACCCAAGCATGTGGGCTCCACGTCCTGCCCTTTTGCACATGCCAATATTTGATCCTAAAATTGCTGAGAATCTATATCTTTGCACTGAGTAGAGCAATGATTCTCAGCAAGGGTGACTCTGCCCCCCAGGGGACATTGGACAAGGTCTGGAGACACTTTTGGTTGTCACAGCTGGGAAAAGGGGCTATTGGCATCAAGTGGGTGCAGCCAGGGATGCTGCTAAACATCCTTCAATGCACAGGACACCCCCCTGCCCCCGCCCAAACACACACACAGAGCAAGGAATTATCCGGCCCGGCATGTCCACAGCAGCAGTGCTGAGAAGCCCCGACGGAAACGCTTGTGTCTGAGCAAATGCACCTGCCTCCCTGACGTGACTTGTCTCCCTGCAGCAGAGGAAGCAGGAGTTTTGCTTGGACACACAGAGCAAGGAATTATCCGGCCCGGCATGTCCACAGCAGCAGTGCTGAGAAGCCCCGGTGGAAACGCTTGTGTCTGAGCAAATGCACCTGCCTCCCTGACGTGACTTGTCTCCCTGCAGCAGAGGAAGCAGGAGTTTTGCTTGAGTGTGCCCCATGGCTTCATGACTTCCCCTTTCCCACCCTCCAGTTCGACAGGCATTTCTATTCCTGCTTCACTAACCACACCCCACCGCTCACAATGGACCTTGTGTCTACCTGCCTCTCTGGGCCAACCCACAAAGCCAGGCCAGGGAGACTGCAGTCACCGCGGAGGTGGCAGCCGGGCAGCTGCTGGGTCTGGGCAGGGGCTCTGGCACTCTGGCCACACCTGCCTTCCCCGCTCATTAACCTCGGGCAGAGCTCAAGTCCTCGAAAAGGGCTTGCTGAGGGATCCTTCTGAACGGCCCCACTGCCGGAGTCGATGGCCCCCATTTCCTTGCTGGAATTGAACTCTCTGAGCCTCAGTTTCCCTGTTTGAATGCTGGGCAGTCCCACAGCAGTACAGTAAATGATATGCATGCTCCCCTGGCAGTACCGGCCCTCGGGAACGGCAAGGAATGAAGAACTGCCGGTATTTCATGAATCATCATCGAGATTTTTATTGCCATGAAGACAGCTTCTTCCCACACAGGCCATATATTTCCCCTGTCTTCCCAGTATCCCCTCACCCTGGACACCGTCGGTAGCTCTGGCCTGGCCCTGACCGCCTGGCACCCGCCCAGGCCATAGTGATTCCGGGAATTGGGCTGGACCTGCCCTGTCCCCCCAGAGCTCAGACATAGCCGTCCTTGGAGAGCTGAGCGCCCCGTGGCTGTGTCCTGCCCTCCGTGTGTGTCGGGCACCAGCTAGAAGGTCTAGCCCAGCTGTTCAGACTCAAACAAGAAATGACTCACGTCACCAACACTGATCCTCCTTACAGCCCCAGGAGACAGGCGTTATTATCTCAGGCTCAGAAGGTTGAACAACTGACCCCAGACCGCACGGCTGGTAAGGAACCAAACCATCAGCCTGAGCCCAGGTTGGCATTCCTGCAGCCGCGGGCTGTAGAGGGACAGCATTTCTTCTGCCACATTTGATGGCAACCAAGGGGCAGAACATGAGCAAATTCCCTGCAGTGAGGGGCCCCGAACAGCCCCCAGGCTGCCCCAGGAGCCTGTTTGCAGGGTCAGGCCCACTGCTGGCCCTGCCAGGGAGGGTGCATTTCTGCTGCTCAGACACAAAAACTCCTCTCCTCCAGCAGGGAGATGTCTGGAGCCCCCGATTCCCTGCAGGAAAACTGCCCATCTCCACCCAGCCGAGGCTTGATGGGGAAATGGCAAGAAGGGGCTCTTACCCCCTCCTCTCCTGGAGGGGCCCCTGCCCCCACCTTGCCACATCCCAACCTCTGGGCGGCTGCTGGGGGCGTCACATGGAGGCTGCAGGCCACTCCCCCACCCTGCATCTCAACAGTGTGCCTGTGGGGCGGGAGGGTCCCAATCCACGGGCACACCTGCCTCTGACAGCCGCCAACAGACAGCAGCGGTTCTGCAGCCCTCTCTGTGCACAGCCCTGAGCAGATGCTGGGGCTCTGGGGACAAGCAAGCCCTGGCTCTGACCTCAGGGACCACAGGTGGGCTGGGCGGAGAAGCAGGTAACCAGACAGCCCAGCGGTGAGTGGGCCAGAGAGCGGTGCTCTGCCGGGGACCCTTCCCAGTCTGCCAGAGAGTGATGGCCACACAGCCCACAGAGCTCCCTCTGCCACATGCTCAGAGCCCCAGAGGTCCCCTGACGATGGAGTGAGAAGCTAGAGACTGGGGACACACACTGGACTTCCAGGCGTGCCGGGACTGAATGGGCAGGAGGCTGCACCCCAAACGGGAACAGGAGAGCACTGACTGCACACACAGGAGGTGGCAAAGCTGGGACTGGACCCACCACACCCTCTGATGGGCGAGACCCCTGGGTGGCGAGTCAGCGGGATGAAGATTTGGAGCAGGAGCGGTCCCCAAGATCCTTGTTAGGAGCCCCGCAAAGAGGGCAGAGGGAGTGCGTGAGCGTATGGGGGGAATGTGAGTGGTGTGGTTTGTGTGTATGAGATATGGGGGAGGTGTGTGTGTGGTGTAGTATGTGTGTATGAGTGTGTGGTATGTGTGTGAGTGTGTGAGGAGGTGTGTGTGAGGAGGTGTGTGTGTGAGTGTGTGAGGAGGTGTGTGTGAGGAGGTGTGTGTGCGTGAGTGTGTGAGGAGGTGTGTGTGAGGAGGTTTGTGTGAGGAGGTGTGTGTGTGAGTGTGTGTGTGTGAGGAGGTGTCTGTGTATGTGAGGAGGTGTGTGTGTGAGGAAGTGTGTGTGTATGTGAGGAGGTGTGTGTGTGAGGAAGTGTGTGTGTATGTGAGGAGGTGTGTGTGTGAGGAGGTGTGTATGTGAGGAGGCGTGTGTGTGTGAGGAGGTGTGTGTGTGAGGAGGTGTGTGTGTGAGGAGGTGTGTGTGTGAGGAGGTGTCTGTGTGAGGAAGTGTGTGTGTATGTGAGGAGGTGTGTGTGTATGTGAGGAGGTTTGTGTGTGAGGAGGTGTGTATGTGAGGAGGTGTGTGTGTGAGGAGGTGTGTGTGTGAGGAGGTGTGTGTGTATGTGAGGAGG
>NW_007728189.1:203679-212118 GCF_000696425.1 Galeopterus variegatus | reverse complement strand
TGTGTATGTGAGGAGGTGTGTGTGTGAGGGGGTGTGTGTGTGAGGAGGTGTGTGTGTGTGAGGAGGTGTGTGTGTGTGAGGAGGTGTGTGTGTGTGAGGAGGTGTGTGTGTGTATGAGGAGGTGTGTGTGAGGAGGTGTGTGTGAGTGTGTGGTGTGTGTGTGAGTAGGTGTGTGTGAGTAGGTGTGTGTGAGTAGGTGTGTGTGTGGTGTGTGTGTGTGAGTGTGTGGGGTGTGCGCATGTGCGACAGAGACCCCGATATGCCTGTGAGTGTTGCTGCCGCAGGCGGTGCCCTGCCAGGCCTGGCAGGTGCTGTCACCAGCAGGCAGTATCCAGGGTGCTGCTCTCAGGGGTCGGGGCACAAGGGCGTGGGGCACTGCCGGGTGGGCGCAGCGGGCACGTGACGCGGGCTCTCTTGGACGAGGCTCCAGACGGGGGACCCACCACACCCTTCCGGTTGGAAGGCGGCCTGCCTGCCCGCTGTCACCTCGTCACCTCTGGAATAACCAGCACCCTCTTCTCAGGGCAGAGACGAGGACCTGCTGTGACTGAGGCCCCCAAGGGAAACACTTGACTGGGCCTTTACAAACACCTTCTCGTTGAAGACAAGGACCTGATGGCAGCGCTGGGCAGAGCGCCAGCACATAGTAAGTGCTCAGTAAACAGACGGGAGCCACTGCTCATGGACGCGACAACCTCGCTCCACACTCTCTCCTGCACAGATGAGATGGCTGAAGTCCAGGGAGATGAGGGAACTGGCCATGGTCACACAGCTCATAAGCAGGATTTGAACCCAGGACTGCGTTGTTCCAAAACTCTTTCTGCACTGCAAGGACACCTCACCCTGCGCTGCACTTCCCCTGGGGACAAGCTCTGTCCGCGCTCAACCAGAGGCTCCTGCGTCAAGGCAGGAAGCCGCTGTTACATCCACGTGCTAAGTGTGGAGCGCTTTGCTCTGAGGACACACGGTGACTCTGATAGGTCAGCCCCCAGCGCTCACAGATGTGTGGATCGCCATTGCTGTGTGCTCTCAGACCAGCCCCGGCCCCCGCAGTGACCCAGCTGAGGGTCACTGGACAGCCGCGGGCTTGGGGAGGGCTGTGTGTGGGCTCAGCCCCACCGCGTTCTGGAATCACCCTCTGCCCAAGCCCAGTGGCTTCCCTGGCACTTCCTGTCCCTGCTTCCATTTTCTCTTAAGTTACAGAGATCGGGCTCTGCTTCCCCTGTATTAAAAGCCCAATTTTCCCTGCACTATTAAACAAATTTCTTCAAAGACAGAACCCCACATAGAATTAAACCCATTTCTGAAGTCTTTAGTAGTTTCCATAAATGCAATAGATGGATAAGCTGGCAGCCCACTAAAGCCCTCACTGAATGCAAGACAAGGCACCTGGAGTCCCACGTGAGCCGTGGAGGAGCCGCAGTGGGAAAGGCAGGAGGCCGAGGGCAGCCCCCGCCGAGAGAGGGATTCTTAGGAGATGCAGTGAGAAGAGCCCCAGGCAAAGGACTCAGTCTGCCCCTCATCCCCGGGAAGACCTTGGCCGAGACATTGACCCTCACTCCCAGTACCACCCCCTGAGCCAAGTGATGCAGGAAAGGGTCACAACCACGGGACAAAGCAAACCCACATTCAAGTCTGGCTTCCGCCCCCTGACAGCTGTGAGACCTCGAGCAGGTCATTCGACTTCCCTCCTCTCTGCAAGCATTTGTCACACGGGACGGGACGAGGAAGCCAGGGCTGCCTCACTGGTCTGGTCTGTTGTGGGGTCAAAGAAGCAAGTCAGCTTACAGTTGAATTCTTAATTTGTTCGAATTGTAGGAAACATTCTCAACTGCTCGACTTGGAATAATAAAGTACTCTTTGGAGAAGACCCAGTAGCTGAAACCACCTCAGTCAGTACTAGTTTGGGGTGCTAGTTTGGTGACAGAGGTCACCAGATGGAACTGGCAAAAGGAGGCAAGTAAATTTGAAACAGTTTTAGTATTTCTTTGAGCAGTAGGACCTCACAGTTGCAAGTTCTAATATCGGTGTAAACGAGCCTAGTAAAGAGTTCTTCAAACAATATGGAGATCACAAATATGTACCTGCAAGGCAAATTTTTTAATTCCTGCCTCGTGTTATATCTATAGGTCCTTGTAGCATGGTTCCATGGACTGAATTGTGCTCCCCAAAACTCCTATGTTGAAGCCCTCACCCCCAATGTAACTATATTTGGTGATAGGGATTTTAGGATGTATTTATAGTTAAATGAGGTTATAAGGGTGGGATACTAATCCCATAGGATTGGTGGCCTTATAAGTAGAAGAGACAGGGCTATTTTTCTCTCTCCGTGCACTTAGAAAAAGCCATGTGAGGACACAGTGAGAAGGCAGCCGTCTGCAAGTCAGAAAGAGAGCCCTCACCAGAACCCTGGTCTCAGACTCTGAACCTCCAGAACTATAAGAAAATGTTTCCATTGAATGGGGAAAAAGCCACATTTCTACAAACACCTCAGTTTATAAATATATGACTTTATTAGTCAATAATTCAGAGCCAGAGGAAACGGGTGTTTGCCTTACAGCTGAGGTTACATGCAGGCATTGCTCTGTGATGACACCTCTGTAGAGGGTGAAAGGTGGATGAAATTCCAGCCAGAGCACCTTGAATGCTCAGTGTTAGCTGTATACATGTTGATTGGAAAGGAGCTCCCACTGGTAGGAAATTCTGCACTGACCAGAAGAATAATCAGTCCAGAAAAGCCAGCTACATCCAGAGACAGGAGAAAGCCAACTGTAGACACTGAGGAGTTTGTTTAGCTGTGCAAAACGTAATTAATTATGGTTTCACACATCTAAAGTGTCTCTGAACAGTGCTAACTCTGGAACATTCCAAAGTGTCTCCAGAAAGGTTTTTGCTTCTTGCAGTGGCTAATTCTTGAGGATGAGATTGATATTCAAAATACGTAATAAACGGAACGGAGACCACCACCTGTGCACCGTGTCTGACCGTCAGCCCAGGAGTCCCTGGGCGTGGCTCTCAGATAAAATTCCTCCCTGGAGTGTGTCTGAGTCTCGGCCCACCTCACCCTGCTGCTGACCCCAAACACTTCTCGGTGGGCTGCTCCACCTGTTCCTTCTGCCCACAGTCCCCAGAAGAGCCAGCACTTAGTTCAATGGCCCATCTTCCCTTTGGGGTCACCTGGAGGAAGAGATGTCTAGATCCGGGTTCTTTAAAGTGGATCTTAGACTGGAGAAACTAAGACCAATTCATGCCTAAAAATGCCAAATCAGAATCGATATGTGTGGCCCAAAAGCACCTTGAAAGCCGGCTGGTACAGCCCTTCATATTTTAGGGAAGGAACCCGAGGCCCAGAGAAGACATGTCATCTGCTGTAATCACAGGCCCAGAGGCCACGCTGGGCGGGGACCTCTCCCCATCACTGCAAACGGTCCACCCTCACTGTGCTGCTTCCCTGAAGTCCTTCACCCCCACCTTCACCCTACGAGGGGTCTCCCCCGTCTCCTGACAGGGGCAGTCACACAGGACCTCAATGAGATGACAGCCACCATGACAAAGCCGTGAGGCAGCCTCATCATCACGACCCAACCGGACTGTCCCCACAGTCCCGTGATGTCTGAGCCCATCACTGAAACTCACAGGACACCATGAACTACGAACAATTTCCCTTGTACATAAACTGTCCTTCTCTTGTCTTCCTCCTCTAACAGTGACTGCCCCACCCAGTCCACAGACACCCTGCATGAGGCTGGGACACCACGCCCATATCAGTATGTCCACCCACCCTGTCTGCCATCCTTGCACCCTGCCAGCTTCCACCTCCTCACCTCGCACCACCTCTCCTGGATTCATGTGCACGGGTTGTTTCCCCAGCAGACTAAAAGCCACTGGAACAGCTGGATTGTCCTGCGTCTCCAGAGCAAGTGACTCCAGGCAGAGCTCCGAGCAGAATCCTTTGACGGAACTCCCTCCCAAGCCTGATTCCTAATGGGGATCCCGCACACATCCCGGGTCTCTGGGGGCTGCAGCTCCCGGACCACTGCCTTCAAACAGCCGCATCACAACCACGTTCCAGCACGAGGAAAGACAGTGGCATTTCCTGCTGCGGGTGTGGATGGTACTAGATGCATAGGAAACTTGAGAGAAAGCACGAGGCTGCTGCAATCTGGAAGGTTCTTGAACATCCCAGGAAACCTTCCTTGGTCAATCATTTGCCTTCAGCCTGGGGGTGGTGGCAGTAGGGCAGGGCTCTCTAAGACTGCAGGGGCACTTGGGCAGTTGTCCCAACAAAGTAATAGAGGGGTGCATGGAAAAGCCAAATCCAAGCAGCTTCCCGTCGGCCCTTCCAGCATAACGGCCGCCGGAGTGGGGCGAGAGCGGCTGAGCGATTAGAAGGAACAGGGAGGTCAGAGGAGCCAGCTGTACCACGCCCACTGTGGGGACTCATGCTTGGAGGAGCCCCTGCTCCCCATCTTCTGTTCTGCAAAAACGGGGCAGTAAATGAGATGAGCCCTAGGTTCCCACCCACATCTGACAACCGGCAGGTCTTCGGGGCCACGTAGGGAATTGCTTGTTTCCCTTCCTTCTGCCCATTGGCAGGTTCCAGAAGGATCCTTAAGAGGGCCCATCAGGATCTGATTAAAATTAGAGTAATAAAATATTCATAATCTCAGTAATAGCAGATATTTATTTAGTGCTTGCTGTGTGCCAGACTCTACAATAGGTATTTTGTAAGGACTGATCTCATTTAAAAAGTAACATTGAGTGTGTTGACAGCTGTTAATTAGCTACAGACAGAGCCAGCCCTAGGGAGAATTCCAGTGTCCAGTGTGCCCTTCTGTGTCCTTGCCCCTCTGCAAAGGCCATTTCCTAGACACCGACATCCAGCGTCTTTATGGCTTTCCATGAAGGATCTGGGACCTTAGCCATAACAAGGGGTCAATGACTGATAAGACCTGCTCGCCAGCTGTCTCTATTTTAACAGAGAATGAAACCTCAAATTAAAGAGACAATGTTCTCAGGAAAAAAAAAAAAAAAACAGACATCAAAAAGTTAGTAAGAAAGTATTTGGGGAGAACATGAACAATAGGTCCCACCAGGGGCCTTGACCTACCACTTCGAGGGCAGACACCTTCCGAAGCCGTTCACAGCCAGCCAAGTCAGGAAGAACCAGGCAGGGTCATCTCCCCGCCTTTGCAAAGTCCTGTTACTCTCCTGATCTCTGGAACAGGCTACAGGGGGATAGAAGGTTTGACCAGCCAAAGGCCTCATAGCCTGCACAACACCCAGTGCACGCGTGGCTACCCTCTGGCCTAGCGAGGGGCCTGAGCACAGCAGAAGTGCCACAAAAATTAATATTTAATTGAAAAGTTATTTCCTGCATAAACATCCCCAAAGGTTCACAGAACAGTCACGCTACTTCATCTTCTGCCGGTAAATCTCAAGGAAGAGAAGAGAAGGTAGCAGAGAGTGGGGCCGGTTCAACTTTAAGGTACGTTTTTAATTAAAAGGAAAAGATCAGAGCTGTGATGTGGCATCATAAAGCAGATAATTTTACAGCCGGATGGTCTCCCTCTGATGTACTTGAAAACCATTTTCAAGCGACATAAAGTTTAACATACCGGTACATCTGCCTACCCACTAGATTCTACATGGAATTTAAAATTTAATTATATTAAAGCTTTGTTACAGTGTGCACTGCAAGCATGCTAACCGAGTGGAACTTGAACAGAATCGCCACAGATAGCTTTCTTTCTCTTTGAAACTCGGTTTTGTAGAACCCAGAGCTGAGTTTGATGAACAGCTGATGATTGTGTCCAACATGTTTACTGCTTACATAACAAACCACTTGAGACCCGGTTGTTTATTCTCCTGGGTGAATTCTTCCCTTTGCCTTCTCATTGCTAAAGCAGAAAAACAGCCAAAGAAATGAAGTAGTCAGAGAGCTGGGGTTGACCCTTTGGAAGTCTTGCAAGCGCTGGAGGAGGGTGGGGAGGAGGGTTAGGCATTCCAGAGAGAGTCCTTTCAGTACTAATGTTATGTGCAAATTAAAGAACCACTTTCTCAGGGGGGGGAAAGTTGCCATATTAATCTATTAATCACGGGTTGGGTGCTTTCTGCAACTAAAAATGCAACCGGTTCCTACAGGAAGAAAACATTCCGTGTAAACCTGGTTCTCCATCAGAGAAGTACAAGGTTGGACTTCAGAAGTCGGACTCTGGACCAGGCAGCCCTGGCTTGAATCTTGGCTCTGCTGCTAACTAGCTGTGCCTTCTTGAACAAGCTACTTCACCTCTCCGAGCCTTTTCTACAAAGTGGAAATAACAATCGTATCTAATTCATATATTATTGTTGGAAAATTAAAGAAGATAATGCAAATAAAGCGTTCAAGCCCAATGCCATACAGAGAAAGCACTCGATAAATGTTAGCCGTAGCTGGTATCGTTGCTGCTGCTGTGTTGGGGTTTGGGTTTGTCTTTTTTTTTTTTTTTTTAATGCCAATGCTACACCATGGCTGAACAAGCCAGCAACTTCCCCTAATGGACCAAAGAGAGAAGGAAAGCTCATGCCCACACCAGCAAACCTGCACAATTTGAGGCTTGAAGCATTTTAAGGGGTTGCTTAAGGGAAAAAATAGAGAAGCAGCCTGTCTCTTCCTTTCTCTACATATGCAGCCATCCGGCCAGCGTCTACGGAGCCTGGAGTTACACGGAAGATGCAAAACCACAAAAGATGCACACTGCCTAGTCCCCAAGGAATTTGTCATCTAATGAGTCAGATAAATAAGTAGCAGTGCTACAGGCAGAAAGGAGGCGACGTAAGGCTAACGTGGGAAAGCGCCGTGAAGGTTTAAGAGGGAACCACCCCACGGACTCAGAGAATCCAGGCTTTCCAGGGAAGTGCTTAACAAGTGGGACGCGCCCCTGTCGTGGGTGGGGTGTGCGAGACAGTCTCAGAAAGAGTTTTCTGCAGATCGAGAGGCACCTGCATAGAAAGATCTTTGGCATATTTTTAAATGAAAAAAAGTAAACTATATAGAACATAATAATATGCCATTTTTTAAATGTTTGTGAGCATTTGTATATATTTTATCTACACGGAGAAATGATGTCCATAAAATTGTCAGCAGAGGGGTACAGCTGTGATGGGAAGAAGCAGGGATGGGAGACAACACAGAAGAGGCAATCTTTCACTTTTTATTATGCATGTCTTGTACAGTTTGAATTTTTAAAAATTAGCATAAATTGTTTTTATAATAATTATAAGCTATAAAAATGCACATTTAAATTTTAAGTGATGTATTTTATTTCAGTCATCATATTTAATTTCTGAAATTTAAATTAATATTAAAGGAGGGCAAGGGATTTTTATGTTTATTAATCAAGGACGTGAGCTAAAATTATTTGTTCTAAAAAGATTTACTGAGTCCCTATGACCAACTGGGCACTATTCTAGGGACTGGGGCACATAGCAGTGAACCAAAGAGTCACAAGGTCTGCCCCTTACATTCTAGTGGGAGAGACAGATGACAGCAAAGACGTAGCCAGGTGGCAGGAGAAGAAGGGAAATGAGAGAAGGGACAGGGGCCTGCTGTTTCATGCGGGGTAGTCTAGAACTTTCTTCGGGGGAAAGAGCATTTTGAGTAGAGCAGACACGAGGTGCAAAGGCCCTGAGGCAGGAGCATGTGCAGGTATTTCAGCAACATGGTTGGAGCAGAGCAGGCGAGCAGGAGATGAGGTCTCAGAGGTGGCAAGAGCCAGATCCAGCAGGAGTTTATAGATCTTGAGTAGAACAGGAGTCGCTGGGGGCTTCTGAGCCATAGGGTGACTCGCTTAGATGTGAGTGTCAACAGGAAATCCTAAAAGAGGGCTCTCCAGAGAAAGAGGAGGACAGCACAGACCACAATGAGAGCAGGGAAGGTTTTGAAGAAGTCGGTGGAATCTGGATCTGTTTTGAAGGTAGGGCCAACAGGATTTCTGATGAATCAGATGAGGGAAGAGAGGGGGGAAGTCAAGGTCGACTCCCAGCACTGGGGCAGGCTGGAGTTGCCATCTTCTGAGATGGGAAAGATTGGGGTCTGAGCATTTTAGGAGGTGACAAATCAAGAGTCTTGTTTGGACATGTGAAGTCTGAGATGCTTATTTGACATCCAAGTGGACAGATGAGTCTGAAGTTCGGGGGAAGGTCAGGGCTGGGATTATAAATTTGAGGTCATCAGCACATAGACGGTGTGTAAAGCCAAGGGCCTGGAAGAGGTTGCCGGGAAGCGTTCGGCAAAGAACTCGCGAATCTGATGACTGAGCCCTGCGTACTCCAGCTGCAAAGGGTTGGGAGGAATGACACGGAGCAGCCGCTCAGAGGGGCAGGTGAGGACAGCGTGGTTTCACGAGGAAGAGGCGACCAGCCACGTCCAATGCCACTTGTGGGCCAGCGAGGTGAGGA
>NW_007728189.1:199317-203240 GCF_000696425.1 Galeopterus variegatus | reverse complement strand
TTTCACGAGGAAGAGGCGACCAGCCACGTCCAATGCCACTTGTGGGCCAGCGAGGTGAGGATGGAGACTCGACCATTGGACTTGGTGTCCTCAACAAGCACTTTTCTGGTAGCGTGGAAGTGACAAAAGCCTGACTGAGAGAACTAGAGCAGAGGAACCAGAAGCCAACAGGATTTCTGATGAATCAGATGAGGGAAGAGAGGGGGGAAGTCAAGGTCGACTCCCAGCACTGGGGCAGGCTGGAGTTGCCATCTTCTGAGATGGGAAAGATTGGGGTCTGAGCATTTTAGGAGGTGACAAATCAAGAGTCTTGTTTGGACATGTGAAGTCTGAGATGCTTATTTGACATCCAAGTGGACAGATGAGTCTGAAGTTCGGGGGAAGGTCAGGGCTGGGATTATAAATTTGAGGTCATCAGCACATAGACGGTGTGTAAAGCCAAGGGCCTGGAAGAGGTTGCCAGGAAGCGTTCGGCAAAGAACTCGCGAATCTGATGACTGAGCCCTGCGTACTCCAGCTGCAAAGGGTTGGGAGGAATGACACGGAGCAGCCGCTCAGAGGGGCAGGTGAGGACAGCGTGGTTTCACGAGGAAGAGGCGACCAGCCACGTCCAATGCCACTTGTGGGCCAGCGAGGTGAGGACGGAGACTCGACCATTGGACTTGGTGTCCTCAACAAGCACTTTTCTGGTAGCGTGGAAGTGACAAAAGCCTGATTGAGAGAACTAGAGCAGAGGAACCAGAGCAAGTGAGTCACCCCCACAAGTGTGTGCTGCAGAGCGAGGGCGGGTTGGAAGAGGCTGCTTTTTTTTTAAGAAAGGAGATAATACAGATAGGACAGGCATGATAGGGATGCTGGTAGGAAGGATCCAGAGGGAGGGGAACACCAAGGTTGAAGGCGAGACAGGGAATAACTGTAGGTGAGAGGGAACGGGACCCAGCACACCGCCGGGGGCTGGCTGTGGCTGGAGAAACAGGTTACCCACAGGACAGGAGGGAAGCTGCCTGCAGGGTGTAGACACAGGTGGGAGGCCGGACGTGCTGGCAGGGCATGCAGAAAGTCCCTTCTGATGTGTCCTGTTGTCTCAGTGAGATAAGGAGCAAGGCCAGGAGCTGAGAGGCAGGAGGAGGTTGGCTCAGGTAGGGACGGAGTAGCGCATATAATCCTTGGATGGCACTAGGGCCTGGGGAGGGTTGGTATGTTTAACATGAAGCCAATTAACTTTTCTCCAAACACATTGGGCTAGTTAGACATAAGCCTTCAGAAGGTAAAAAGTTCGATTTAATAGGTCTTGCCAGGTGAATACCATGAAGGTGTGTTGGGCTTGGCACAGGCAAGAAATAATCTTTAATTGGGTTAAGCATCTGAGATTCTGAGGTTTGTTTGTAATAGCACAGAGTATTACTCTAAGTAATATTCCTGGGTTTTGAAAGGATCTCTGTGTGGATGCTAAAAACCACCAAGAATTATGACAGGTGGAGACTGATCCAGGTGCTGACAGCTTGACCACGAAGACAGCTACAGGCCCTGAGACTGGTGTTTTACTGATGAATACTAACGAACACTTAGAAAATAAATAATATCAATTCAACACAAACTCTTCCAGAATATAGGAAGGCAGGGAACATTTCCCAACTAATTTAATAAATCTAGCATTACTCCAATACCAGCAAGACAAAGACAATATGAGGAAAGAAAGCTATAGACTCATACCCCTCACACATACATGCTAAAATCCTTTAAAAATATGAGCACCAAATCCAGCTATGTATAAAAAAAATAGTACATCATAGCCATAGTAAAATGTTGGTTTAACATTGAAAATCAATTAACGTAATCCATCATATTAACAGAGAAAAACCATATATGATCATCACAATAAGTACAGAAGAAAACATTCTTGCCAGGTGAATACCATGAAGGTGTGTTGGGCTTGGCACAGGCAAGAAATAATCTTTAATTGGGTTAAGCATCTGAGATTCTGAGGTTTGTTTGTAATAGCACAGAGTATTACTCTAAGTAATATTCCTGGGTTTTGAAAGGATCTCTGTGTGGATGCTAAAAACCACCAAGAATTATGACAGGTGGAGACTGATCCAGGTGCTGACAGCTTGACCACGAAGACAGCTACAGGCCCTGAGACTGGTGTTTTACTGATGAATACTAACGAACACTTAGAAAATAAATAATATCAATTCAACACAAACTCTTCCAGAATATAGGAAGGCAGGGAACATTTCCCAACTAATTTAATAAATCTAGCATTACTCCAATACCAGCAAGACAAAGACAATATGAGGAAAGAAAGCTATAGACTCATACCCCTCACACATACACGCTAAAATCCTTTAAAAATATGAGCACCAAATCCAGCTATGTATAAAAAAATAGTACATCATAGCCATAGTAAAATGTTGGTTTAACATTGAAAATCAATTAACGTAATCCATCATATTAATAGAGAAAAACCATATATGATCATCACAATAAGTACAGAAGAAAACATTTTGGGCCGGCCCGGTGGCGCACTGCTACAGTGCGCCGCTTGAGAGTGCAGCAGCGCTCCCGCCGAGGGTTCGGATCCCACATACAGACCGGCCGCTCACTGGCTGAGCGAGGTGTGGGAGCAACACCGAGGGTTGCGATCCCGTTGCCGGTCCCGGTCCAGTACGGGCGTGACACTGAGGGTTGCGATCCGTTGCCGGTCACGAAAAAAGACAAAAAAAAGGAAAAAAAAAGAAAAAAGAAAACATTTGGCAAAATCCAACATCCATTCATGATCAAAACTCACAGCAGAAATTCAAGTAAGGCTGTAGTCCAGCTGATGGTATGGTGCCAATGGCAGTTTCCCGCTTTTGATAATATCCTGTAGCTGTGTAATATATTGTCATTGGGGGAAGTTGGATAAAGGGTACAGAGAACCTCTTCATACTATTTTTGCTTCTTGAAAGTCTATAATTAAGTCAAAATTAAAAGTCAACCCTCTCCCAAAAAAATAACTTTCATCAAAGTAGAAAGAAAAGGGAACTTCCCTTGACCTGATAAAAGGCATCTAACAAAAACCTATAGTTTTCTCCCAAAGGTAGGAATGAGGCAAAGATTACACTTCACCATTTCTTTTTTTTTTTTTCCCTTTTTGTCTTTTTTTTACTGACCGGTAACGGGATCGCAACCCTCAGTGTCACGCCCGTACCAGGGACCTGCAACGGGATCGCAACCCTCGGTGTTGCACCCGCACCACGCTCAGCCAGTGAGCGGGAACCGGTCACCACATGGGATCTGAACCCTCGGCAGGAGCACCGCCGCGCTCCCAAGTGGCGCACTCTCCAGTGCGCCACCGGGCTGGCCCCACCATTTCTTTTCTATGTTGTACTGAAGGTCCTAACCAGTAAAATAAGTCAAGGAAAAGAAATAAAAGCCATACAGATTAGAAAAGAAAAAAATAAAAGTCTCTACTCACAGATGACCATGACTGTTTAAGTAAAAAATCCTAAGCAATCAACTAACAAGATTCTAGAACTAATAAGTGAGTTTAACAAGTTTTCAGGATGCAAGGCCCATATATAAAAATCAGTTGTTAAGATCTCAGTTCTCCCCACATTTCTCTATATGCAATGCTAATCCTAATCAAAATCTTATTGGGCTTTTTGTAAAAATTGATAAGCTGATTCTAAAATTTCTAGGGGCCGGCCTGGTGGCGCACTGCTACAGTGCGCCGCTTGGGAGCACGGCGGCGCTCCCGCCGAGGGTTCGGATCCCACATACAGACCGGTTCCCGCTCACTGGCTGAGCGAGGTGCAGGGGCAACACCGAGGGTTGCGATCCTGTTGCCGGTCCCGGTCCGGTACGGGCACGACACTGAGGGTTGCGATCCGTTGCCGGACACGAAAAAAGACAAAAAGGGAAAAAATAAATAAATAAAT
>NW_007728189.1:185055-198502 GCF_000696425.1 Galeopterus variegatus | reverse complement strand
TCTTTTACTCTAAATGCTTTTTTTTTTTTACTTTACATTCTACAGTTGGATTTACTTATCATCTAAAAATTTTTTATGGGGCCGGCCTGGTGGCGCACTGCTACAGTGTGCCGCTTGGGAGCACGGCGGCGCTCCCGCCGAGGGTTCGGATCCCACATACAGACCGGTTCCCGCTCACTGGCTGAGCGAGGTGCAGGGGCAACACCGAGGGTTGCGATCCTGTTGCCGGTCCCGGTCCGGTACGGGCGTGACACTGAGGGTTGCGATCCGTTGCCGGACACGAAAAAAGACAAAAAGGAAAAATAAATAAATAAATAAAAAATAAAAATAAAATTTCTAAAATGTACATGGAAATGAAAATGACTTAGAAAAACCAAAACAATTTTGAAATGAACATAATTGGAATATTTATACTACCCTGTTTGAAGACATCTTGTAAAGCATTAATAAAGGGTGGTATTGGCACAAATACACACACAGAAAAATGAAACAGGCAGAAAGCTTAGAAAAAGACCCATACACATATGGTTGATTGATTTTCACTGGTGGGGCCAACAAAATGCAATGGAAAAAAGATAATCATTTCAACCAATCATGCTGGAACTATCATGTAGCCACAGCAAAAAAAGAAAATAAAACAACCTTGACCTTTACCTCACAGCACATACAGAAACTCATTTGAAACGATGATGGACCTAACTATAAGAGGTAAACTATTAAACTCCTTGAAGAAGTTTAAAATAAGAGAAAATCGTAATGATCTTGGTTTGACAAAGATTTCTTAAATATGACACAAAAAGCATGAACCATAAAAGAAACAGTCAACAAATTTTACTTCATCAAAATTTTAAACTTTTTCTCTTTGATTAACCCTGCTACAAAAATGAAAAGGCAAGTAACAAACTGAGATAAAATATTTGTAAAACATATGTCCAACAAAAACCTATATTTAGAATATGCAAGGAACTCTTACAACTTAATAACAGGAAAACAACCCAATTTTTTAAATAAGCAAAAGATCTGAATACACTCCTCATCACTGTAGAGGATATATGGATGGCAAAAAGGCACATGAAAAGATTACCAACATCATCCACCTTTAGGGATAAAGTACGCATGCACTAGATTACCTGCAATTTTAAATAAATAAATAAACTGACCATACGAACAGCTAGCAAAGATTTGGAGCAACTGGAACTCTCGTACACCGCTGGTGGGAATGTAAAGTGATACAACCACCTAGGAAAACAGTTTGGTGGTCTCTTATAAAGTTAAACACACACCTACCATACAACCCAACCACTCCACTTCTAGGTATTTACCCAAGAAAAATAAAAGTATGTATCTGCGCCAAGATTTGTACATGTGTGTTTAGAGCAATCTTGTTTGTAATAGCCAAAAGTTAGAGAGAAACCTATGTATCAACAGGTGAAAAGATAGAAAAATGTGGTTATTAAAATGGAATCCTACTCAGCAATAAAAAGGCATAATTTTTTTACACATGTCACAACATGGATGGATCTCAGAATCATTATGCTGAGTATAAGAAGCCAGATCTAAAAGAGTGCACACTGTATTATACTGTATGAGGACTCAACTTGACTAGATTAAGGAATACCTGGAAACCTGGTAGAGCATTATTTTTGATGTGTCTCAGAGGGTGTTTTCAGAGGAGATTAGCATGTAGGCCTGAGTGTACTGGGTGGGAAAGATCCACCCTCGATATGAACAGGCGCCATCCAATCTGCTGTGGGCCCCCAAGAGAGTGAAAATGCAGGAAAAAGTGAATCTCTCTCTCTATCTGCTGGAGCTGGGACACACTCTTCTCTCCTGTCTATGGACATCAGAACTTGAGGCTCCTCAGCCTTTGGTTCGAGGACTTACACCAGCAGCACTGCTGGGTTCTTAGGCCTTGGCCTCAGACTGAAAATTACACCTCAGGCTTCCCTGGTTCTGAGACTTTCAGACTTGGAATGAGCATCCAGTTTGCACCAGCATCCAGTTTGCAGACGACCTACTGTGAGACTTCTCAGCCTTCATAATTACATGAGCCAATTCCCCTAATAAATCCCCTATCATATATCTATATTCATATTGGCTCTGTCTCTCTAGAAAACCCTGACTAATATACATACCATTTATATAAAATTCTAGAAAATGCAAACTAATCTGTAGTGACAGAAAACAGATAAATGGTTGCCCAGAGATGGGAGAGGGTCAGGAGAGATGGGTTATAAAAGGCCACAATGAAACTCTTGGGGTGATGACATGTTCATTATCTTGATTGTGATAATGGTTTCATGTCTGTCTACATACGTCAAAACTCATCACATTGTACACTTTAAATATATACAGTTTATTGTACACATTTACAGCTCAATAAAGCTATAAATGAATAAGCCTATTGGTTAAGCCTATTGTAAACCCACGTTACAGGTACAGATACTGAGGCAAAAAGGTATTAAGTCCATTGTCTGAAGTAAAAGCCTCAAACAGCTGGGATTCCAGCTCTGACACTCTGATGCCAGGGGCAGGACTGCTGGACACAAACCCTCTCCGTCCCCTCAGTGGTGACTACTGACTACTCTTCCAAAGCAGCGAGCCCTGAGAGACAGCAGATCCAGAGGAGAAGGAGAATGACGGGGACCTGGCTCAAGTGTTCTTGATAACCATTCTCAGGAAGGCTCATGACTTTCTGTGCCAAGGATCTGATGGGAAGAACCCAAGCTTTCAAGAAGCCAGATGGATCTAAATGCATGGCAAGTTCTGCCACACATCAGCGGGGAGTGCCCAGGCAAGTGCGGTTATTTAAAAAATGGGGCTAATCTTTTCCATTTTGTAAGGTTGCTATAAAAATTTAGAAATAAGGTAAAGTTCAAATCCCTTACCTTGGCTAAAGGAACAACACGATCTGGCCTCATCTACATTTCTGAGTCCATCTCACACTGCACCCTCCAGATCAACATGCCTAGCCAGTCTAGCCTGTTTCTGTTGCTACCTCAGGGCGTTTGCATGAGCTCTTGGATCTTCCTAGGATGATTTTAACACACTTTGTCTCATCCCCACTGTTTTTTCAGGTCTTAGTTAATGCCACCTCATCAGGGAGGCCTTTTCTGACCACCTGTGTCAGGAGACCTCAAGACCACCCCCAGGTTTGGTGATTCACTAGAAGGACTCACAGGACCCAGCATATGGTCATACTCATGGCTAATATTTATCACAATGAAAGGGTACAGAACAAAATCAGCAAAGGGAAAGGGCACATGGAGCAAAGTTCGGGAGAAACCAGGCACACGCTCCCAAGAGTCCTCTCCCAGAGGAGTCCCACACAATGCACTTATGTTCCCTAGCAACATGTCGTGACAACACTTGCAAAGTGTCGTCTACCAGAGAAGCTCATCAGAGACTCCAGCTCTCAGGGTTTTTACTGGAGGCCCATCATGTGGACATCCCATGCTCAGCACATACCAAAATTCCAGACTCCAAGAAAGAAGGCAGGTGCTCAGCATACAGCCATCATTTGCACAAACAGTTTAGGCACAGCGGCCACTCATATCCTCCAGTGAAAGTTTACATCAGAACAGAGAACTGTTTACCAGTCAAGTTCCCAGATGCCAGCCAAGGGCCAACTTTGCAAGTAGGCCTTTCTAAGGATAACCAACAGGCCTACTAGGTTAACTCTTTTCTGCACTTCACCCCAGACTAGAATAAGTCCCCTTGCAGGTTTCCTTTGTAGCCTCTATCACACCTGGAATTAATGGCATCGTGCAGGAACTATTTGTGAAATCACTGTGAACTATGTTCCCTGAGGGCAGGCGTGGTGCCTGCTTGGCACAGACTCAGAGATTAATAAATGTGCACTGGGTGAATGAACCAGGTTTCCTTTGTAGCCTCTATCACACCTGGAATTAATGGCATCGTGCAGGAACTATTTGTTAAATCACTGTGAACTATGTTCCCTGAGGGCAGGCGTGGTGCCTGCTTGGCACAGAGTCAGAGATTAATAAATGTGCACTGGGTGAATGAATGATGAGTGAAGAAGGAATGAATTAAAGCATCTAGCAAAGCAGCCGGCACGCACGGACACCAGCACACGGAGGTCCTAGGCCGATTCACTGCCTAGTCTTGAGTCCTTGAGAGCCCCGGGAGATATCGACAGCCCAAGTGAAGAAAGTCAGAATTGTAAGTGTGGACAAAGAGCCTGGAAACTTGAAGTCACCACGGTCAAAAGTCCCCGCAAGAAGGGTAGGGGAGTTCCAGGAGTGTGAGCAAAGCCCCTGGGCTCGACAGTCGAAGAGTCCCCATCTCAGATCCCGAGGGTACAGCTTGAAGCTCGGCAGAAGTACGAGACAAAACCAGCCCCCTCTGGCCTTTCCTTCAGCCCTGGAGCCACAGACATCCAGGAAAAGCTCGACTGTCTGAGAATTCCCTTGGGATTCACACAGCGTCCAGGTGCTGGGTCATCCCACATCTTCAGGCCCCGCCACCTGTCTCCCCAGGCCCCAGACTGCCCGGCCTCCGAAGAGCAGCTGTCCTGGGTGCAACAGCACAGCAGAGCGTGGACGGGCAGGTGCAGGAAGTCCAACCTGTGCTGCAAGTTACGCATTGGTTGGATCTTCTGCTACTGGGAGAAACGAAATTTTAAAAGCATACCAAGTTCTAAGGATTATTCAGTTATTTTAATACAGCCATATACTGCATGATCAATATGAATCCTTGTATTTTTAATGTGAATCATTATTCAAAATATGTCACTGCCCCGTCAATACAAAAGTTAAAACTCATCAATATTTAAATTTTTCCAATTGACTTCTTATCATTCTGTCCAGGAAAGAGCTTGGCAGATCACAAAATCCATTATTTAATCTTTCGAGTTTGCAGAGTTCAGAATTAAACACCAATCTATGTCATTAGCTGCCTGAACAGAGGCTGGTGACAGATCAAATTAGGGAGGGGGACAGGAGGAGTGGATGGGGGAACCTGCACCAGGGCATCCAGTCTGAGGTGGTCTCAAAACACAGACAGGGATTTGTCTAGTGTCTGTGGATCGCTGGGCTTTGGGGCTTTTAGACTTTGGGGAGGGGAGGTGGAGAAAAAGGACCATGGCAGCCTCTGCTACATGACCTGGCGAAGGGCCAAAGCCAGCATTCCTCAGCTTGAATGACATATGAGGCCTTCCAGGACCTTGTCCCTCAATGTCCAGCCCTTTCTATCTCTGCACTCTGGTCTCGCTGAACCTCCCTGCCTCCAGCCACCCCAGGCCTCCTGACCTCTGCAGTGCTGGTTCCCACCTGAAATGCCTCTCCCTCCTCCCCTTCCCAGTGGCCTGGCTAATTGTTCCTCCTCCTTGGGATGTCTGCTTGTGTCACTTACTCCAGGAAGTGTTGCCTTAGGTATCTATGGGTGGGTAAGTGGCTGCCATATAGTCACCCGCCACGGACTCTGTGCGAACCTCGAACGCGGTGTCTCTCTATTGTATTGCAATCACTCTAGTCCTACCGATTCCTGTATCCTCATCACCCAGCATGGCGCCTGGACACAGGAGGGGCTCAACCAACACCTCATGAGTGAATGAACAAATGAATGAAGGGATGAATGAATGAACGGCCCGCTCCCTTAGGCCCATCAGACCTTCTAGTGTCCCCAAGCTGACTTGGAGGAGAGTTGGCCTGGGGGAGTGGCAGCTCCGTTCAAGCAGCCAGAAACCGACTCCTATACCTGGCTAAACGTTCTGGACAGGTGCACGCCTCTACCTTAATACTGTGTCGAAGCAGAGGAGTTGTTTGCTTGGGACTCTACTCTGGGGACTAGGGGTGGCTTGGGGTAGAGAATGGAAGACAGATGGGGACTTTCTACTCCTTACAAACTGAATATTCTATCTGTTGACAGAAGCCAGGCTCGGACCTCCCTGAGATCTTGCAGATATGAGCACAGAGGCAGAGACTGCACTTAGAATAGATTTAAGGGTAGCAGGAAAACTTCCCAAAGTCTCCTCCCCTTTCCCTTCTTGACCCCCATTCTCCAGGCTTCCACCAATAAAATGTTACCTCTTTAGCACCTAAAAGTCTTTGTTCTCTAAGAGCTCACCACTAAATTGCACAAAACCTGGGAAGGCAGACATTAAATCTTCTCGAATAGCAACTTCATTCATTCCACACATACCATAAGTCCTACTTGTCAGCACCTGTTTCACTGTGGGGATTCCAGAACCAGAGCCATGACCCTAAGCTTCAGAGAATCTGCTCAATGTTAGCAGGTGGCAAAGCCCAAAATTTCAGTCAACAAATCTACTGGGTGTCCCCCATCTGCAACAGAAGGTACTGAAGAACACATCACCCCTGACTTCCCAGAGTCGACAGTCAAGTGAGGGGGCAGGCAGAATAAACGTCTGTGAATGGGTAACCCTGGCATAAGTGCCATCCACATGCCACATAAAAGTCCCTAACAAAGAAAGAGCAACTGAATGGGGTTGCAGATGTGGAGAAAGCCATCAAAGAGGGGGGAACATTCGCTCCAGGCCTAGAAGAATGAGTAGATGCTCCAGGCGAGAACTTGCTCCAGCAACAAGAGGGACCGTGGCGGTAGCGGGAGTGGGCTGGAGTCAGCGTCGCAATGCTACAGGGTGAGAATGCAGCAGAGGGCAGGTGTCTGCGAGAGGGCACTCATCCCAGGAGGAGGAGAGCACAGAAAGTCTTGCTCCAGCAACAAGAGGGACCGTGGCGGTAGCGGGAGTGGGCTGGAGTCAGCGTCGCAACGCTACAGGGTGAGAATGCAGCAGAGGGCAGGTGTCTGCGAGAGGGCACTCATCCCAGGAGGAGGAGAGCACAGAAAGTAAGGGGACAGGTCCCCGAGACCAGAGCAGCACGTTGCCAAGTGTAGGCTGGTGCTCTGGGCTCTCCCGCTCAGTGGGGTCACCCCCTGGGACCCAGCTGACAAATGTGAAGAATGACAAGGCACCTGGCAGGCCACCTGAAGACAGGACAGTAGCTGTGAGGTGGGAGGTCTGTGCCCTAGCCACCCCCATCTCTGGCCAAGACACGTCCCTGCAGGTAAGAAGCCGTGGAGGTGACTGGGGAGGGACATTCTCACAGCTCATCACCAAGTTCACACCCTTGGGCCCATCCCATGAGACACTTTCCCAGCAAAGGCCACAGCCACTCCCCCAGCTGCCCCTGGACTTGGACACAGCCCCACGGGCCTCTCCCACTGCAAGGCCCAGGTTCTTCCTGCACCACCAAAGGCCCGGACGCGGGAGGAGGCAGGCCAGTGAGGCAAGTGCCATAAAGGAGTTCTGGGGACTCCAGGAGTGACAGCAGGGCTCTCTAACCAAGGTGGGGGTCCAGGGAAGGCATCCCTGAGGAAGGAATTGGGAACAAGGAGGGTGATAGGGGTCATCTGGGCCAAAATCCTGCCCAGGCTGGGTGCCCTGGGCTTCTCCAAAGCAGAGGAGACAGCCAAGCTCTGGCATCAGCAGCAGGCAGCTGCATATGGGCAGCAGGGGAGGCACCCCATCTCCGTCCTCAGCATCAGACTCTGAGTCACACTCAGGAACAAAAGCCCCCACGGGAGGGCACCCCAGTGCCTACCAGCCATTCACCTCAGCCGCTCTGCTGAGAGCTGACTTGGACAGGAACGGAGTGGAAACTTTTGAGCCCCTCCTGGTGAGGGCAGGGGGTGCTCCAGAGGAGGGGGTGCAGGTGGACAGGAGGAAACACAAAGCTCCCCGCCCCCGAGCCTCCACATGTGCTGCCCTCCCCATCTGTCCAGCGCGCCTATGCAGATTCCGCAGGGGTCGTGGGCTTAAATATCCTCTGAAGAGCGCCTGCCAATATCCCGGGTGCTCCCTGACAAATCTGCAGTCCTCTTGTGACATGCGCCCTCCTGAGCTCTGCTTCCATTCTTCCTGCAGTCCCTGAGCTCCTGGGGTGGGGACGGTGCCCTGCTCATTACTGGGGTGGGTATCACTGTGTGCGTATAATCTGGCACATTCCACTAAATCTCAAGGGCGGGGAGCAGGAGGAAGACAGGATGACAGGAAATGTGGGAAGGAGTTATGAGGCCTCTAAGAGGAGGAACCATGCAAGGATGGAGGGCGGAAGCCACATGATTCAGCTCCCTTAGGGAAAGCACAGGGCAGGAGCCTCCACTGGCAGCACCTGCTTGCCCCCTCGGCCACTCTCAGAGCCCCAGGAATGGCCTCCGAGAGCTTCCCTGCTCTGCAGGCTGGTATTCCCAAGGGCCCTTCCCCTGGAGCGATCCTAAGGGGCCAGGTGAGAGACTGACAAGCCACAGAAGCCCCAAGGAGAAGGTGACAGAGAGGAGACAAAAGCACAAAAGCAGGGCCTTTGCCACAGTCCAGCCCCACAACCTGCCAGACCCACAAGACTCAGGGGCACAGAGCTGCTCCCACAGAGTGACCTGGCACTCGCCTCATGGCTGTCCCTCCCCTGTAGATCATTCGCCAAGCCCCGGTGCCAACCACCAAGCCCAGGGTCCACCCAAGAGCACTGCCAGATCCCCCAACTTGCCAACCTTCCCGTTTCGGCTGCGAGCCCCCGCCCCAGCGACAGAGTGGAAGGACTGTGCCTGGTTCTTTCTAGCAACTCCCTCAGGACTGAGTTGATCTAACCTTCCAATAACCCAACAACAGGGACCTGTCCACCAGTGCCTCTGAATTATCAGTGAAAAGTGCATTTATGGCCAATTATCATGGCTCTCAAGTAGGTACATTTCCACCCATGATCTACACACACGGCCCTAAGAATTTTCTGGTTCTTTCCTAATGGACCATTTCTGTGGGAGAATATGTGGGTGTTCTCCAGCAACTAGGACAGTCCTTACCGCACACCTAATTCCTGACCCGGCAGCGCCTGACCTACTCCGCCTTACTTACCCACTGCAGACTGGAAATCATGCCCTGCTTTTCACATCGCTCTGTAGCACCTCTCAGGAGGCCCTGCAGGCCCCACCGGGCTCCTTCCAATACACACGTGGCTCATGTTCTTTTCTAGGTAAACCCAATCCTTGGCCAGCCTTGGTACAAAGCCAGGGTGACTCGGTGGCACAGAAATGCACAGATCTTTGCTCCACGCTGTACTCAATTCTCTAGTCAGCTTCTCTTGGGACATATCTTTTCCTCCAGTCGTGGGCACCAGACTCTGATAAGGCCGTCTGTGGGTGCCCAGCACCGCTGCAGAATCACCGGCTGTTCTTAGCTGCCGAAAGTGAGAGCGCTTCTGCAAAACAGCCCTTGACCTTGACATCTCTCCTGGCAGCAGATTCGCCTTCTTTGAAAAATAATTTTATGAAATGTGTAATATCGTATCTAATACATTAATCAAAAGTGTGGCTCTGAGATTTTAACTCTATCCCTGACAACACCAGAGACAATGGAAGCTGTATCACCTACAAGCAGACAGTCCGATTAAACCTTGTGGCCCGTATGGAGGGTCGCAGGCTATGGTCAGGTTGGGTCTCTTCCACTCCATGAAAGAGGCAGCAAGTCTAAGCATGGGCTTTGGAGTCTGTGCTGGACAGACTGTCGGATTTTCCCAATTACCCCCACCTCCTGATATTCATGCCCCTCCCTTTGAGTGTGAGCAGAATGTATGCTTTGCTTCTGACCAACAGACCAGGAGAAGTGACAGGGTGTCAGTTCTGTGATTAGTTTACATAGGTTGTAGCTTCAGTCCTGCTAGCCAACCCTCTCCCTTGCTGGCTTGGACAAAGTGAGCAACCTCTTGGAGGGGCCCACACATCCAGGAACTGTGGGCGGTCTCCACCATCAGCCAGCAAGGAACTGAGGCCCTGTCCAACAGCCTGAGAGGAACTGAACCCTGCAACAGCTACGTGAGCTTGGCAGCAGATCACACCTCAGCTGAGCCTTTTCATGAGACCATAGCCCCAGCTGACACCTTGACTGCAGCCTTGAGACCCCCCTGAAGCAGAGAACCCAGCCACCCCCGCATTCCTGACCCACAGAAACTGTGAGATAAGAAGTGTGTGTTGTTTTCAGCCATAGGTGTGTGGTGATCTGTGACACAGCAACAGACACTAATACAGAGTCAGACAGATCTGGGTTCTCCTCCGCTTCCCACCATTTACGATCAGCATCTCAGGCATCTCAGGGGTTCGTTGTAAGGATTCAGTGAGACAATTGGTCGGAGGCATTTAGCTTTCTTTAACTCAGCTGTTCTCAATTAGGATTCCCTGAGGGAGTTAAACCCTAATGCCCTGCGTGTCCATGGTATGTAAGAAACTAACTTCTCTCCTGAGTATCTAAACAGCTTTCTTTAACTCAGCTGTTCTCAATTAGGATTCCCTGAGGGAGTTAAACCCTAATGCCCAGCATGTCCATGGTATGTAAGAAACTAACTTCTCTCCTGAGTATCTAAACGGTACTGGCTATGCACCACCCTTGGAAGAGTTGAGAAGAAGCCACACACACCATTTTCTGTATGTCCTAACTTGCTCATGGAGCCCTCCAGGTGAGAAAGGCCATAAGTACTCAACTAACGGCAGCTGTATCTTTTATGACTGTTGGATATTACATCAGGTGCCGTTGACTCTCCAAAGGTTGAAATTGCTGGTCTAGTATCAAGGGACCTCTCCTGAGCCCCTTCCTCACGCTGCAGAAATACCCGTCTACCCCATCCATCAATCAGCCCAGAAGACCCCCAGACAAATCTCAGAGTGATTTAATAACAGCAGTATTGCTTGCCAATAACAAGCATTTTTTTCTCCTATGTTTCGGGTCTAGGGGTTCATCCATTTTAACTCTCCAGGGCTCAAATTTTGCAAGACAGAAGTAAAAATAATGCCGCCACCTCTGTGAATGCCCATCCTTTGGCAGGGATTATTCTCGTATCGGTTTTGGAAAGATCAGGATGGGAGGTTAAAGGCACTTGTGGTTTGTGTCTCTTGTGTGTGATGCTCTGGGTTCCTGCATGTTTACTTCTGAGGGGCTTCCCCGCCTTCTGCACTGGTTTGTGTTGGGGTCCCAGGTCAGACAGCAGCTGGGCAGGAAGGTGGGATTTCGGCAGTGCCGCAGTGGCTCTTGATTGGTTTGGGGGAAGACTGTGTCAAAGGAGTCATTTTAATGAAAAAGACCAAGCGCTAGCAAGTCTTCAGAGAAAACAGAAAGCATTTAATCCTCTAATTTCTGAAATTCAAACTGACATCAGGGGTCTTTTAAGAGCTCTGTGAAGTAAGGCGATTCCCGCGCTCAGACCCCAGGCTGCATGTGCACTGCATGGGTATCTGGGAAACACAGAAGTTACTGGCTTAGCAAATTATTTCTCATTCCACACAAAGATAAACTCTGTTCATTACACATGCCACACTCTGCTCTTCAGCATAAAAATCAGCCTCTGAAGTCAGCTCATCTTCTGACAAACACGTCTTGTTATACAAATGGGCCTGTATTCACGAGCCTGAACAGCAAGCTCGCTGTTATGTTTCCTTCCCTTCAGTCAAGGTCCCTGCATTTGTCCCTGACACACGACTGATTCTGCTGCCACCAAATCATGGTCCCCACTTACGATGTTCAGTACATGTTTGCAAAAGCAACGAGGTGCTATTTATCTAACACACTGGGACCCATATTTTGTAACAATAAAAAATTTCAAACAATGTGTGAAAACACAGTCATAAGCATCTCTGACTCCAAACACCACCCTTTCAGTAGAATCGAAAGCATCGAAGAAGCTCAGACAAAGTGGATGGCAAGAACTGAAGTCTAATTCTGCCCCAGCCTGCTCCCGGCACCCCGTGTTCTGGGAGCAGCTCATTCGGTCAGTATCCCCAGGTGACAAGAAGAACCATGGAGGGATCCAGAAACTACTTCTCAGCAATCAGAGATAGTTGTATCCATCAATAGAGACGACCCCTGGGCATCTGAAGAGCCACGTGACAGAAGCTCTGAGACCTGAAATGCCCACATGATTCAGGCCGTCATCCAGGCATGGGGGTGATGGAGCCTTGGTAAACCCACATCTTGGCTGAAATTGCTGATTAAACTAGTCAGCCACAGGCCTAGTGAGTCCCTATGGGGCTGGGACACAGAACAGAGAAGCTTTGTAGGAAGAGTAAAAAGCCAGAGTAAAAAGTTCAAAGGGCTGCCTGATTAGGGCAGGCCCCACAGGGATCAGTGACAGCAGAAGGGCAGTGTGAAGGGCTCCGGGACAAGACTGAAGGATGGGGGGGGGGGCGGTCAACAATAGCCAAGGTCAGGGGTTATAAAGCCAGAGGAGAAGCTGCTTGCCGAGTGGAGGTAAATTAGGGCTGAGGTGTGCGGATTTTCCAGTACAGGAGAAGCTTGCTGAACTGGTCTCCCCTTCATCAAGGAATCAGATAAACCAGCTCCCTCCACTCCCTCTGTAAAGCCCAAAGCCCGAGGCCCATCCTCAGATCAACGCTGGAGTGGAGTAGGCCACGGTGAGCCCACGGGGAAGAGCCAGGCGTTAAATTTAGAAGCACTCACTTAGCTGCTTGCCGAGTGGAGGTAAATTAGGGCTGAGGTGTGCGGATTTTCCAGTACAGGAGAAGCTTGCTGAACTGGTCTCCCCTTCATCAAGGAATCAGATAAACCAGCTCCCTCCACTCCCTCTGTAAAGCCCAAAGCCCGAGGCCCATCCTCAGATCAACGCTGGAGTGGAGTAGGCCACGGTGAGCCCACGGGGAAGAGCCAGGCGTTAAATTTTCAGTAGGCTTTTGAGCCACTTGGGTTGCTTAGCCATGGGTAACATGAAACCAGCCATGGTGGGAGTATTTACACCATGGGAATTGGCAGATGCTCTGGCTGAGCAACCGTCTTCCCATCGTTGAACCGTGACCAGCACGTCAACCACAGGGAGGCGTGACTCACTAGGATGCCACGCATCTCTCGCTCCATCACTTGAGTTTGTACGTGTACCGAGAGTCAGCTATGTTTCTTCCCAAACCCGTTGGTGCTGGCTGTACTTTCTGTCATAGCTACATAAATACATTAAATAATATATAGAAATATAGAATAATGAGGCACAAGTATAAAAAGAAAGATAGTTGTTTCTATGAAAACTAAGTCAAATACTTAGATTTAATAAAAGTGAGTTGCTTAAAGAATGTGGCCAAATTAAAGGAGGTTAATTCAACGATAAAATATTCATACTCTAGAAGTTTCTGGGCTCCAGTTGCTTCACAAGTGTCCTTATGTTTCCCCCCCACTTTGAAGAAATCTAAATTAGAAATTGTAGGCAAGGTATCTCAAGGCTACCTGTGAAGACATGGAACTCACCCACAACAGCAGGCCCACACTAAGGAAAACCAAAAAGAAAAACGGGGGCCTACATCAAAAGTTTGGCACATCGGGCCAGCCCGGTGGCGCACTGGAGAGTGCGCCACTTGGGAGCGCAGCAGCGCTCCCACCGAGGGTTCAGATCCCATGTGGAGACCGGTTCCCGCTCACTGG
>NW_007728189.1:180944-184568 GCF_000696425.1 Galeopterus variegatus | reverse complement strand
GGTCAGTAAAAAAGACAAAAAGGAAAAAAAAATAAAAAAAGTTTGGCACATCAATACCAGTTTATAGGTTTTAAGTTGAAATGTTTAAACTACGTATCTATAATTATGATTCTGTAAGTGATTTTTTTTTAAATTAACTGATTAATGATTCAACTTAGCTGGGCAAGCAGTCAAGCTCTGGAAGTCATCTACCAAGAGGTGATGGCAGAAGCCTGGAGGTGAAAGGCAAGGAGCAAAAGATGAGGGAAGAACCAGGACAGGTGACAGGGAAATAGGAGTCCAGAGGGAGATGGCTAAGACGGTTGATCCTACGTGTCAACTCGACTGGGCCATGAGGTGCCCAGATATTTGGTCAAACATGATTCTGGGTGTGTCTGTGAGGGCGTCTGGAGAGGAGATGGACATTGAACCAGCAGAGTGAGTAAAGCAGATTGCCCTCCCTAATGTGGGTGGGCCCTACCCAATCAGTCGGGGGCCTGAATAGAACAAAAGGTTGACTCTCCCGTAGGTGAGGGGGATCTCCTCCTGCACGGCTACCTTGAGCTGAGACTTCGGTCTGTTTCAGCCTTTGGGCTCAGACTGAAACATTGGCTCTTCCTGGGTCATGAGCCTGCTGGTTTTCAGACTGGAACTTACACCACCAGGTCTCCTGGGTCTCCACCTTGCTGACTGCAGTTCTTGGGATTTGCTGGCCTCCACAATCACATGAGCCAATTTCTTATAATAAATCTCTTTGTATAATATGTGTGTACACACACATGCGCACACACACACGCCCTACTGGGTCTGTTTCTTTGGAGAAAACAGAGAACGACTGGGACGCAGTGGCGAAGCCTCACTCCCGGCCTCTGTCACTGTGGTCTGGTCATCTGTGGCCCCGAGTAGACAGGAACTCTGAGGGTAGGTCAGAGCTTTGACACATGCTAGGTGCTCTGTATAACCAACTAAAGAGGATTTGAAAAAGGATCAATCGGCCCATGGGGCCAAATACTGCACAAGGTCACGGGGAGAGAGGACAAAAAGGGAAGGTCCCTGCATGTGGCACTTCAGCTGGTTGCAGACGTGGCAGGAGGGGCTGCAGGAGGGATGAGCCCTAAAGAATCAGAAACAGTGGCTTATCAACTGATCGGAAGAAAGGCCAGCACGGCCACAAAGTCAAAGCTCCTGTGGTTACTTCACTGTTTTACCCTCCCAGATAGTCTTGGACCAAAAGTACAGCGAGGTAAAAACTCCTAACGTCAAGCTGACTTCACTTTTGCCAGGCATTGGGATGCCAGAAGCACTCACTTCTCTCTGTTACATTTCTGAAGCATAAAATATATTGCTAAAGTGAGAGAATATCATTAAAGGTTAATTATGAGAAACTTAAAGGTTATTTTTGCATATCTCACCTCTTGGACAAAAGCTGCTTCCTCATTACCATGTTAGAATATAAATTAAACTGTAAAGCATTTAAAATGCCACAAACTCTTTATCGTGATGTTAAATATCATGAATAAATATGTGCTTCTCTGGTCTGCGTGTGGTGGGAGGTCTTCCCTGAGACCTTCCTTCCCAGGGCACACACGGGAAGCCCAGCCACTGGTGCTCAGCCCTCAGCCAGCCACGATCACCATCCTCTGGCCCCGGGAGCTGTCTGGGTCGCAGGGCCTCCCGTTGATTCAGCCTCTGTCTGTGGCTTCTGACGGAAAAGGATGATTCCAGCCTTAATAAAGTTAGACTGGGTTTCACTGAATAATTTATCTGCACACGTTGCATTTCAGAAAGTTGCTGCTTCTCTTGCTGATGCTGTGCTTTCCTGGGGCGAGCTGGGAGGAGTGCAGTACACAGAGACCAGGAGACACGGGGCCAGAGGACCTGGAAAGGGGGACGTGAGGCTGCCCAGAAAGGAATGAGGAATACTCACCAACACATTCAACAGGGCAGCCCCCAAAAGCAAGAGGCCCGAACTCAAAACACCACCACCCCTGAGCAAGGAAGAGGGGTATGGAAAGTGGAAGAAATAAACAAACGGCCCCATGACCAAAACACTATATAAGCACAATGGCAAAAGAACCCAGGAGACCTGGGCTCCTGAGAGACACCAGTCAAAGGGACATTCAGCACTGCGTGGTGGTGACCCCACCCTTTGTGTGTCAAGGCACAAGAGTGAGCAGGAGGTTGTTGGTCCCAGAATGACCCACAACAAAGGGAGAGAGACCTATCTGGGGGAGGAGGATCCCCAAAGCTTATCGAAAGCCCCCAGCATCTGCTGGGCATCTGTGGAGAGGAGGATACGGAACCCAAAGGGAAGAATGCTCAGCCCAGGGTCGATCTGGAGTCAGTGCTCAACTCTGCCACTAATCAGCAGTATAACCCTGGGCAGGACACTGGAGTCTTCACCTTCTGTCTATAAAACAGGGAAAGTCATCTCAACCTTCACCAGCCACGGTGAACAATACACGAGGTGCCTGCCAGTGTCTTTGAGGAGTTGAGAGAACTAGTCAAGAGTCGGATATTAAAATTATCTACAGGAATCTTGAGGGACACAAAGGAAAAGGTCAGTCCACACCCCTAAGGGACATGCAGTCCAATATCCTAAAAGCAAGAGAGTGGGTTTGAATGAAGCCAGACCTGAGAGATGATCAAAGCAAACAGCCCACCAGCCACCAGCCCTATGCCATCCTGCAACAAGGAAAACTATGCTGACCACTACTGTCACACAGATGCCCAGCCACCCACATGGCCTCCCTTGTGAGGGCCCACGGAATAGGTTAATTGGATGCAGACCCCCACCTCCCAACAGAGATGCCCACACACCCAACAGAAAGCAAAGACACGTGACCATCATAGTGACCAGTACAATCTCCCGATTGCTTCCCAACTCCACTCCTTTTCCACGTATTCTCTCCCTTAAGAGGTAAGTATCCGTTAGCCCATTTTACATAAAACAAAATTGGGGCTCAGAGAGATGAAGCAACCTGTCGACTGTTCGTCTACTGTCGTGTGTCCAGCACCAGTCTCCCAGTTCACAGACAGCAGAGCTCAGATGCATCCACCCCATCCATCTCCAAAGCCCACACTCTTAAAATTACACTAGACTGCCTGCCCAGGAAAGCTCTTGGAAATTTTCTTCTCAATAGAAATTTCCATCAAACCCGGAACAATGAAGCCAGGGCAATGGTAGATATAGGAGACAGATAATGCCCCATACCCAAGATGTGCATGTCCCAATACCCCAAACCCATGAATATGTTAGGGTACGTAGCAAAGGAGAATCAAGGTGGTAAGTTGAATTAAGATTGCTGATCAGCTGTATCTTGAGTTGGGGAGATGATTCTGGATTTCCGCATGGGCCCAACGTAATCACAGGAGGCAGTAGAGGAGGTCAGAGACAGAGAGGGAGTCAGAGAGATGCTGCTGGTGGGGCTCTCACGATGGAGGGACGTACCATGAGCCAAGGGGCATGGGCAGCCTCCAGCCCCTGGAAGAGGCGAGGGAATGCATTCTCCTCCTGAGCCTCTAGCGGGAATACGGCCATGCCAGCAGCTTGATTCTAGCCCAGTGAGACCTGTGTTGTATGTCTAACATACAGAACTGCAAGGCAGCAAGTCTGAGTCATTTTAAGTCATTAAGTTCTCAGTT
>NW_007728189.1:171217-180696 GCF_000696425.1 Galeopterus variegatus | reverse complement strand
CCCATCCATCTCCAAAGCCCACACTCTTAAAATTACACTAGACTGCCTGCCCAGGAAAGCTCTTGGAAATTTTCTTCTCAATAGAAATTTCCATCAAACCCGGAACAATGAAGCCAGGGCAATGGTAGATATAGGAGACAGATAATGCCCCATACCCAAGATGTGCATGTCCCAATACCCCAAACCCATGAATATGTTAGGGTACGTAGCAAAGGAGAATCAAGGTGGTAAGTTGAATTAAGATTGCTGATCAGCTGTATCTTGAGTTGGGGAGATGATTCTGGATTTCCGCATGGGCCCAACGTAATCACAGGAGGCAGTAGAGGAGGTCAGAGACAGAGAGGGAGTCAGAGAGATGCTGCTGGTGGGGCTCTCACGATGGAGGGACGTACCATGAGCCAAGGGGCATGGGCAGCCTCCAGCCCCTGGAAGAGGCGAGGGAATGCATTCTCCTCCTGAGCCTCTAGCGGGAATACGGCCATGCCAGCAGCTTGATTCTAGCCCAGTGAGACCTGTGTTGTATGTCTAACATACAGAACTGCAAGGCAGCAAGTCTGAGTCATTTTAAGTCATTAAGTTCTCAGTTATTTGTTACAGAGACAATAGGAAGCCACTACAGTACAGGTGCATTTGGGAATAGGAGTCACACAGTCTCTAAGCTGGGAGGCCCCGGGGGTCGCCTTCTGCTGGTGCAGGAAGAGGACCAAGCAAAAGAGATCATGGATAAGCCCGGGGAGCAGCGCCGTTCCTCTGAGATCAGAGGACAAACCAACTTCCTTTAAAAGGCAGGAATCTGACCCAACTTCTAAGAACACTCATTCATCGGCCTCCAAGTGAGCAGCAACTGTCTGTAAAAATGACTCTGTGCTCCCAAGTTGCTGGTTAAATATTACAAGAGGAGCACCTACTTGCCCCTGCAGCAGGGCTGAATAATTCATCGCAGACTCATTTGAATGAAGCCGCAGAAGGCAAGGAGCTGAACTGGGTCAGGCTGCCCCAGCCTGCCTGAGCAATTCAGCTATTAGGTCATTTTAAAACAAAAGGGATGAGCTGGTGCAAGGATTAATCACTGGCTTCTAAACTCTCCAAGCACAGCAGCTAAAAATCATTGCAAATCGATGTCTATTAAACTGCCTCTGAACATTCCAGCCCTTCAAGGAAAAGAAACTTTAAAAAAAAAAAAAAAAGAAGAAGAAAGGGAGGGGTTGCTGAAAATTCTAGTAGGTTGGGATAAAGGGTTACACGGCCCAGAAAATGTGTTCTGCTCCTTGTTAACAGGATGCCCCCAGCAGCTACTGGAAGCCAGTGAACGGGTGCTATCAAGATTTCAGAAGCAAATTAAGCCATCACCTGGAGCCCAAGAGCACGATCCAGGAAGGAACAGGATGAATCACTTGAAAGTCAGATAAATTGAATGCGGAAACACCTCAGGCTACCTCGAGCTCATTTCCAGAATGACCTCTGCTCCCTTTCCAGCCCACCAGGGGCAAGAGAATCACCAAGGCCAAATCTGCCCCCGTAAGGAACCACACAGAAGATGCGGGGCTAAGCCCACCCCGCCAATGAAAAGGGCCAGGTCCAGCCATCCCCACCCAGGCTTCAGACCCCAAGGCTCCTCAGCCGGTGTCCTCTCTGAATCACCCCATAGGGAGCCTGGGTATTGTCTGAGAAGGAAAAAGCTGGGCTGCAGAACTGGGCCACCGCAGTCCCCAGACACAAGGGAGTCGGCTTTCTCACTCCGGCCAACAGGACTATTCATCTGCCCGTTTTCACCGTAACACCTTGATGGGTGGTCTGTAGTGCCGTAACCACGGAATGTCTCTTTACAGATCTCTCAGGGATGGCGAATGGATTTCAACATGTTTGCTGTCTCTGTTCATTTCACAGTGGCCGTCTGGAACAAGGGAAGTGCTAGGAAGGATTCTGAGGCTGATGTCAGTTCCCAGGAAAACCATGTCATGGTTAGTGATGTCTGCCCTGGATACTGTTGAATCACACGTGTTTGCCATCCCCCAAACCAATTCATCCATTTTAAAGAGAAGGAAACTGAGTCCCAGAAAGGCAAAGGCACTTTGCCCAACATCTTACAGGAGGCGAGTACTGATGCTGCAATCAGCTTCCAAGCCCTGGGCCTGTTCTGCCTACACTTTGCCCTCTTATCAGCCCTTGCGTGTGATGCACGATTCTGGAAGGCATCATCTAAGTGAGCTCCCATGTATGTATGTAAAGAGACATTCTGTAAAGGGAATTCATGCCCTGTGTGAACCTCTCCCCTTGATGTGAGCTGGACCTAGTGGCTCACTTCTAAGAAACAGGTGGCAACAGACGTGATAGGGTGTTACTTGTGAGGTTAGTTTACAAAGAGACTCTGGCTTTGGTCTGGCCAAGCTTCATGTACTCTCTTGCTAACTCTCTTGAATGAAGCAAGCTGCCAGGTCAGAGAGAACCATGTGGCAGGAACTGAGCAAGGAGCTGAGCCCTCAACCCAACAACCCACGAGGAGCTGAATCCTCCAGCAACCACATGGGTGAGCGTGGAAGTGGATCCCGCCTCAGTCGAGTCTTCAGGTGAGACTGAAGCCCCAGCTGACGCCTGGACTGCAGCCCAGGAGAGGTATCCAGCTAAGCTGCCCCAGATTCCTGACCCACTGATGTGGTCAAATAATAAATATCTGTTATTTCAAGTCACTAAGTTTTGAGGTGATTTGTTACACACCAATAGATAACTAATATGATGGTCAGTAAATATTTGTTGAATGGATAAATAAATGAGTTGGGGTCCCTTAGCTTGGCGTCCTATGCACCTTTGAGTCTCCTGACAACCACTTCCTATTTAAAATGCTCTTCTGTGTTGAACATTGTAACACGGACTCTCTGAGTTCCCCCCGCCCCGAACCTTGTTTATCCCAAGGATCGTTGAGTCATTCTTGGTAGTCAGGAGTGACATGAGACTTCAGGCCATTACACTGCACAGCAACAAAAGGAGACGTTGGGAACAACCAGGCCGTGTGTGTACAGAGCCCAGGAGCCTCGTGACTGCTGTTCTGAACAGATTCCTGGTGAGACAGTCATAGTCAATACACCAGTAACACTATGTCCTGAATGCTTAACACGCTTCAATCACTTACTCCTCACAATAGGTAATATTGTTACCCCCACTATACAGGTGAGGAAACTGAGGCACAGAGGGCAGGTAACTTGCTGCTAGTGATTGGCAGAACTGGAATTCAGATCCAGAGCCTGGCTCTTGGCCACCACACACCTCGGTACGAATTCTCTTTGTTGACTTCTTGCTCTAGAGCAGGGTTTCTCAACCTCAGTACCACTGACATTTGGGGCTAGATAATTCTTTGATAGGAGGGGCCTTCCTGGCACTGTAGCATGGCTACTAGCATCGATGGCCTCCACCCACTAGATGCCAGCAGATCTCCCATCCCACTGGCCACCAAGAATGTCTCCAGACATTGTCAAAAATCCCAGGTGCGGGGGTGAGGGGGGTCATCCGTGGTTTAGAAGCACCACTGTCACATATAAGAAGATGTCAGCTTGATCCCAGTGGCCCATCAGGGTGACCATGAGTGTTCGGGTACAGAGGGATAATCCGAGGCTTTCAAGTTAGACCACCCAGCTTGGGAGGTTCCCTAACCTCTCTGTGCCTACCCAGACACCCAGGAAATTGGGGCCGTGTCTGTGGCCTGGAGGGCAGCTCTTCAGTGTGATGAGTGGTCTGGTGGAGCTGGCTTTGCTTCTAATCCACTGCCTGGCACCCCCACGTGAGCACGAAGGACGTCCTGGCAGCACCTCCCCTCTGCGAAGACTTGTGCATTTCATGCCACCTTCTCACGTTCCGTAGCCTCTAGAAGCTTACCACCATTTATGCCAAAGCCCCCAATTCATCTGCTCTCTGTGTGGTTGAAGGATGGGAGTCCAAGTGTCGCCTCTCCTGTCCCCCAAGAGGGCACACCAACCCCCCACCAATGTTGACTGTCTTCTGATTGAAATTCACCCTCACAAATGTTGCTGTGCTGTTTTTCCCAATGAAATCAATTGAATCCCTGTTTTGCATTCCTCCTGCCACTCTGCGTATATGCCCAGACACACACGAGCGCGCGCAGGCACACGCGAGCGCGCGCAGACACACGCGAGCACGTGCAGGCACACGCGAGCACGCGCAGACACACACGAGCGCGCGCAGGCACACGCGAGCACGCGCAGACACACACGAGCGCGCGCAGACACACACGAGTGCGCACACACGCACATGGCAGCCTCCACTGGGTGCGCAGTCTGGGAACTGCTCCCTGGTTATCTCAGACATGTGTGACGTGTCTCTCCAATTAGATTAGGAGCCACGTTTGCCACTGCCTCTGTGACCCCACAATGCCTACTGCAGACCTACACACACAGCGAGCACTCAGTAAAGGCTTGTGGACAAACCTAGACACTGTGGAATCGCATTTCAAAGCCCCTCTCCCTTCCCCACCTGCCATCCAACATCCCTGAGGACACGGGCTGTCCCTGGTAGTTTCCACACATCTCCCCAGAGGCAGCCACTGCAATCTGCACATTAGTGATAGCACCATATCCCCCAGATTAACAAGATCGCAATCCCAAACCAGATCTGATCCTGGTGCCTTCCTGAGTCACACCAGAAGTTGAGATTTTAAGCCATGCGTCTGTTGGAAGCCACTTGCTGAGCCAATCGGGGATAATTTTAGGGGAGCAGGTTCATGAGGCACAACACCAAATGCTCTCCTCTGAAAGGACGGCTTCCTGTAGCACCGACTTCCTGAGCGCAAACAGCCTCACTGGAAAATTACAGTGAACACTCGGTGTCGCAGAGAAACGCTGCACCACGCACGGGGTTATAAACACTCCTGAGTGCCCGCGACTTGGGTGGTTAAAATTATTTTAAAGCACTAAGACACCGAAGTTGGAAAAAGCACTCAAACGTGAGTCAGAAAGACCTGGGCTCTAGTCCCAACGTCTGTTGCTAATTAGCTAAGTGACCTTGGGCAAGTCACATAATCTCCGAGTCTCAGTTTCCTCATCCATGAGCAGAGGGAAGCAGCTGGACAGGAGAAAGAAAGCTATGTGAGGATTCTCTCTCTCTGTCTGTCTCTCTTTCTCTCTCTCTCTCTGTGTCTCTGTCTCTGTCTCTCTCTGTGTGTCTCTCTCTGTCTCTGTCTCTGTCTCCATCTCTCTCTCTCTGTCTCTCTCTCTGTGTCTCTATCTCTGTCTCTGTGTCTGTGTGTGTGTCTCTCTCTCTCTCTGCTGTCCCTCTCTGTCTCTCTCTGTCTCTCTCTCTGCTGTCCCTCTCTGTCTCTCTCTGTCTCTCTGTCTCTCTTTCTCTCTCTCTCTCTGTGTCTCTGTCTCTGTGTCTCTCTGTGTGTGTGTCTCTCTCTCTGTCTCTCTTTCTCTCTCTCTCTCTGTGTCTCTGTCTCTGTGTCTCTGTGTGTGTGTGTGTCTCTCTCTCTCTGCTGTCCCTCTCTGTCTCTCTCTGTCTCTCTGCCTGCCTCAGTATATCCCATCGTCATTACCTTCTTCGCGAGTCTATTAAGAGGACTGAGATCCCAGATGTGAAGGGTCTTGCAAGCCTCTGAGGTATTAATAAATCTTCAGCACTGCTCCGTGGGTCTGTGCTGCAAGCAGTTTTACAAATTAACATAAACCAGGTCTAAAAAAAAAAAATCAGATAGCTAGAAAACACAAATAAAACCTGGAACTGTACTTAACCCTTGACCGAGGGCGTTAATAGGTAGGAAATCACGGCACACACCTCCTGAAACCCCGAGGGAAACCCAAAGTTATTTTAAAATCGACTTTGAGGCACGTGCACTTAACATTCGCTTACCAGGACGTACACCCTCATCACATGTGGTTTCAGCTAATATTAAATCGTGTCGCATTCGTCGTTTCCTGAGCAAACGATGAATGGCTCGGAGCAATAGCTAATGCTCACTGGAGGCAGGAAAGGGCCCGGGACCTGCCCCTCCCTCGGTGCCATCTCACCACAAGTGTCTGGGGGCACTTGGGAAGGATGTCCCCAGCAGACCAGGGCGTTTTCCTAAACTAGTGGCAACATTACTTCTGGGAATTCACACACTTTTCCAGATGACGAGCCCTAAGTTTCTGGCGGGGATAAACTCACAAAGCAATGACCTTAACTTAGTAAATTAATTGCAAAGCACAATTGTTTTCAATCTTCATTTAAAATCAGCCTTTGTTAATCTAGATTTAATGACATAGGAAATGGAAATTCCCTTAATAAAATAAGTTATGAATATTTATCATCCCATTTTACCTGAAAATTGAATAATTCATCAATTAACTTTACTATTAATTATTTAATGCAAAATTAATAAACTGCAAAACTCATATGTATCCTTGCAGACCCTCTGGCACTGGGTAAGGAAATCGAGCACCAGAGACATGGTGGAACCCCAGATAATCCCAGATATGCAACGATGAGACGTGTGGAGCTAAGGCCAGAATTCTTCTGTAAGGAGCAGAACCAAACCACTTCCAGAGGGGAGGGACAGGTTTCCTTCTCACCTTGGAATCCCGTACCGCAGCCAGAAAAGAACTCGAAGCTTGGCAGTCATTAGACAGAATAATTCTCCCTTCATTCTCACCACTATCCATCACCACCGCCGTTGACAACATTTTTCTAACATGCAAATGGCCCACGATGTGACGCTATCACAGCCAGCAAGACCCCCCACCCCGGTGACCACTGCCTCCCCAGAGCCTCAGTCTGGACCGCGATTCGATGAGGGACTGAGCAGGCAGAGATGAGTGGGAGTGAGCTAAGGAGGACACAGGATGCGAGGAGATGTGGGATGCGGGTATGACGTCGGCCAACGCAGAGCCACTGACATTCAAGGGGACCGATGCTGTGAGCACCTCCCCCCAGGGCAGCCTGGCTCACGGAGGGTCTTCCGCTTCTCCAAACTCGTGAGACCTCGCTGTGTCTTCTGGGGTGTCTGGGAGGATGGCAACTAAAAGGACACAAAGCCTTCAGATAGACAGTCCTCAGTCTTCACATCTGTAAAATAGGTGTCTGCAGAGGCATGTGAGAGCGCCGGGTTTCTTTCTCCTTCCACTACTGTCCTTCCAGTTCATTCTCCGTCCCCAAGGCAACCAGAGTGACAGTGTGAATAATACCCATGCATTTAATTGCCCCGTTCAAAACCCTCTTATATCCAGCATTATCCTCAAATCCTCGACCTTGTCTCCACTGCCTTCCCTAACCCCACCCGCCAGTCGCTCTCCGTCCCTCACTACCTGCGCCACAAGGACTTTCTGTCTGTCCTCACACTCCCCAGTGCCGTCCTGCCTCGGGGCTGCTTGGGCTACTGCAGCCACCACCAGGGACGCTGTGAGGAGTGTGCACACACACGCTCACACTCACATGCACACACACACACGTATACACACTCATACATGCATGCACACTCACATGCACACATTCATACACTCACACTCACATACACACTCATGCACATACACACTCTCACTCGTGTACACACTCATAACACTCACATGCACACACACTCGTGTACACACTCATACATACATGCACACACATGCACACATTCATACACTCACACTCATGCACATACACACTCTCACTCGTGTACACACTCATACATGCATGCACACACACTCACATGCACACTCATGCACATACGCACTCTCACTTGTGTACACACTCATACATACATGCACACTCACATGCACACATTTATACACTCACACTCACATACACACTCATGCACATACATACTCTCACTCGTGTACACACTCATACATGCATGCACACTCACATGCACACACTCGTGTACACACTCATACATGCATGCACACTCACATGCACACACACTCGTGTACACACTCATACATACATGCACACTCACATGCACACATTCATACACTCACATACACACTCATGCACATACACACTCTCACTCGTGTACACACTCATACACACATGCACACACTCATGCACAGTCACACATACACACTCATATACACACTCTTGTGTACATTAGTTATACACATGCACACTCATATACACACTCTCACTCGTGTACACATGCACACACACTCATATACACTCACACACTCATACACACACTAACATATGCTCACTCATATACACACTCACATACACTCTCCCATACATACACTCACACACATTCACATTCACATGCATAGTCATGCACATTCACACTTGCATGCACACTCATGCTCACATACACTCGCATACACACATGCACCCACACACACTAACACAGACATACATAAACACACACATTCACATGCACACGTTCATATGCACAGCACACATACACACACTCACATTCACACACATTTGCATTCACACACTCACATACATACACTCATGCACACACATATACACACACATACACAGTCACATGCACATACACACTCATATACACACACAGAGTCACACACACACTAACACACCCATTACACACACTCACACCCACATACAAATACATACACACACTCTCACATTCACACACCCATATACACACTAACACACACATGTACTAACACACACCACTCACTAGAGGGGCAGCGTCTCCCTGCACTTGTCCTTTGTACCACTTCTCAAAACTGCAATGACTGTAAATTCTCTCTCTTGCTCACCACCGCTTCCCAATGTGCACATGTGCACACAGCGCCGGGCACACGGCAAGCAATCAGAAAGTATTCACCGCACCAACAGAGGAGAGGATGTCGACCAGCAATGACATGAGGTGACAGCTTGGTGTTGTGCAGTTCAGGAACAAAAGGGCTCACTCGTGACCCTGGGAGAAGACAGTGTCTCTGCCCGAAACAGAGCTCCATCGACCCCCAGAATCGGGGGACAGCATCTCCCAACATTGTGGACTGAATTAATTATCGTGAGCCTCCGACGATGGAGGCAGAAGGGCTGTGGATTTTTTGGTGTGAAAACAGCACATTTCCCCATGCAGCTGTGCTCCTGGGGAGAAGCAGAAGCTTCTCACCTGCTTTCACTCCCCCGTCAGTGCATATACGTTTGTTCTTTCCATAATTTCACTGCCTTTTTCCACTCCTTCCCCAGGCCTGGCAGTGGTCTGATTTCCCTGATACCTCGGCCTAGGCACCGGCCACCGTTTTACATACAAGTTCAGTTCTACCACTTGAAAGGACCTGTGACCGACACGTTGCCGAGAAGAAAAGAAATTGGTCCAGAATCCCCACAGATCCCTGGCAGGAAAGTGACGGGAGGTCACAAGCAGGTGCAGAGAGGCCCTCTTGAGTCCCACATCCTGGCACAGCCAGACCCCCCCTCCTGCATGTGGCCACCCTGGCCCCAGGCTCACCCACACCCTGCTCCCCCGGGGTCACCCCAAACTAAACAGCTTAATTAACAGTAAGTTCCATACCGGGTGAGGTCAGGGATAGCCAGTACGGAAAAATTAA
>NW_007728189.1:166655-170843 GCF_000696425.1 Galeopterus variegatus | reverse complement strand
CCCCCGTCAGTGCATATACGTTTGTTCTTTCCATAATTTCACTGCCTTTTTCCACTCCTTCTCCAGGCCTGGCAGTGGTCTGATTTCCCTGATACCTCGGCCTAGGCACCGGCCACCGTTTTACATACAAGTTCAGTTCCACCACTTGAAAGGTCCTGTGCCCGACACGTTGCCGAGAAGAAAAGAAATTGGTCCAGAATCCCCACAGATCCCTGGCAGGAAAGTGACGGGAGGTCACAAGCAGGTGCAGAGAGGCCCTCTTGAGTCCCACATCCTGGCACAGCCAGACCCCCCCTCCTGCATGTGGCCACCCTGGCCCCAGGCTCACCCACACCCTGCTCCCCCGGGGTCACCCCAAACTAAACAGCTTAATTAACAGTAAGTTCCATACCGGGTGAGGTCAGGGATAGCCAGTACGGAAAAATTAATTTTTTTTTTAGGAGAAATTATCCTCTCTCCAAAAAAACTCCATCTTATTAAATCATAGAATGATACCGGGTGAGGTCAGGGATAGCCAGTACGGAAAAATTAATTTTTTTTTAGGAGAAATTATCCTCTCTCCAAAAAAACTCCATCTTATTAAATCATAGAATGAACAGAAGGAAATTTTTCCCAGAAATATTTTCTTACAAGAGAACAGTGACCAATACAGGAGGGGCTGTGTGTGTGTGTTATGTACTTGTGTATGTGTGTACATGTGTGTACAGTCTGCCCTCAGTACCCACAGGCTCCACATCCAGAGATCCAACCCACCAAGGGTCAGAAACATAGTTAGGGCCACAATGGCTGCGTCTGTTCTGAACACGTACAAACTTTTTTCTTGTCACTATTCCCCAAACAATACAGTATAACAGCTATTTACATGGTATTTACATTGTATTAGGTCTTATAAGTAACCTAAAGATGATTTAAGGAATATGAGAGGATGTGTACAGATTATTACAAAAATAAGGGTCTTGAGCATCCAGAGATTTTGGTATCTGCAGGGGGTTCTGGAACCAACTGCCCTCGAATACTGCAGAATGACTGCATGTGTACATGAGTATAAGTACATATGTGTATAAGTGTGTATGTGTATATCGTGTGCTTCTGTGTTGCGTGCATGCATGTACTGTGTATTTGTGATGCATGTGTGTTTTGTGCATGTGTGTGTGTGTTTCTGTCCAGGCGTGTGGTGTGTATATATATGTGTGTATCATATATGTGTGTGAGCATATATACGTGCAAGGATATATATCCGTGTCCATGCCTGAGCATGTGTGTGTGTCTATACATGTGCCTGTGTGCAGCGTATTTGTGTGTGTATGTGTGTAAACACCACACACCACATGAGCGGAGTATTCAGTAGAGCTGGGGAACCAGGAAAGGTTCTCTTCCTTTGTTTTTGGTTTATTTTGAATTTTTTTAGAAAGCTCCATAATAAAGGACAGCAGAAAATCTAAGAATAGTAAAGACAGTAATACTTCCCAGCCAAACTGAGAACAGTGGGAGAATCTCCAGCCCAGAATACCCAGATGATTTGGTAATTACTCCTCACACAGAAACTTATGAATTGCAAAAAGCGATTTATTCCAAGAACAGGCCTTCCCACCTTGCAATGCCCCAAGGCTCGCAGGCCAGCTCCCTTTCCCCCCCGCAGTGAGCAATGATTTATTGGATCAGAATTGATCCAGAGGAAACACCACAGACGCCAATCTGGGCCCATTACAGAAATACCAGACAATTCTAATTTTCCAAATTCGGGAGAGGGGAGTGCAGGTACTAAGAATAAACTGGTGGGCAGCAGAAACAAAACAAAACGACAGTCAGTGGACACTGACAGGGCGGGCAAGTGCCTAGAGATCTGTGTGAGCACAATGCCCGTGGGCTTTCTATTCTCAGAAATATTAATCACCACCAGCAGGCATCACCCCAGGGGAGCAGCCTCCAGTCAGTGTGCCCCAGCACCCCGACATGTATCCAGGCACCCTGGCCACATGAGACTTCTCCCAGCACAACCCAAGGAAGACACACTCACAACCAGGTAAAGACAAAGGGCGTCACAGATGCCATTGTCAGGTGACAGTCAGCATGGAATACTGGATGGTCCTGGCAGCCCCTAGAACCCCCAGAATTCTGACCAGGAAGAGGCCACCCCATGCCTCTGTGCCAGTGCCAGGAGAGGCTCTGAACTAAGGCAGTGCACTGGGAAAGGCAGGTGGGCACCAGGAAGGGACATCCATGTCCTCGCACGCGGGGAGAGTGTGCATCTCAGCCACAGGCTTCTTTAGCCCTGAGTAGCTGTGCATTTAAAAACCTTGAAACTGCATTTTGAGGCCTTTCTTCCTGCAGACTGAAAAAGAGTTAGAGAAAGAAAAATGCAAGAGAGTGAAACAGCAAGTTAGAGAAGGTGTGTGCATGAGATGAAGAGGAAGGAGAGAAAGGACGCGCTGATGCACGCAGCGGGTCCCCCTCGGGACAAGTGTGGGTGGAGGGCCCTGAGGAAGAGCTTCACCGGGTCACAGGGTTGAAAGGAGTAACAAGTAGAAACCCACAAAGACAAAGCCGAGGGAAGCAGAGGGAACGTGGATAAGGAATGTCGACGTATTCTAGAGAGATGGGGAGCAGATGCGGGGCTGGCAACTGACATAGCGGAGAACAGGAAGCTGAAGGTCAAGGACAGTGTACCAGGGACAGCAAACAAAGTGGCCCGCAGAGCCCAGAAGGGCTCCGGAACTGCAGCAGCAGGTGCCACAGAAGGCGAGCTTAGGAACAGGGTGGGAGGTGGGCAGAGCTTGCAGAGCTGTGTAGGGAGCAGTACACCCTCCTGGGGTCCTACATCTAGCGACCACCTGGCCTCTGCCCCCACCAGAGACACATTGATCCTGCGGAGGAAGGGACCCCTGAAAGGCTCCAAACGTGGAAACAGCAGAGGAGAGGCAAGAAGCCTGGGACATAAACTAGGAGGACTCAGGGACAGCTCTCACACTGAATGGTGAGACTCTGAGCCCCCTGTCCTTCCTGTTCCCAGAGTGCTGGCAGCCCAGCTGGCTGAACCCTCCAGGCACCACGTGGATGGAGCCTTCTCAGGAAGACTCAAATGGAGCCGGAGAAAAGATCTAGGGACACTGAGTCTCAGAGTCCCCAAGCAAAAGCTGGCTCCCTCCATCAATGAGCCCCTCCCCTAGGTAAGGAAGAGCCCAGCAGGTGGCACAGTAAGAGAGTGAAATCCTCAGTTACCGTGGGAGGAAGTCAGAAGATACCGTCAGAAATTGACAAATCAAGCAACAGCAGAATAAACATATTTCAAGATCTGGAGGTAAATATCAGAACCCAGAGAGTGGAAAGTGGCCGCCCCTGGGAAATAGGGTTGAGCTGTAGGGCAGATGACACTGTCTTTTTCTTACAAGCTTTGTAGAACCATTTGGCATATTAAACTATGTGCATGTATATTTTTGGTAAAAATAAAAATAATAAAAGGAAGTGGGGGAGCAGAGTCAGAAGCTGACACTGTCTTTTTCTTACAAGCTTTGTAGAACCATTTGGCATATTAAACTATGCGCATGTATATTTTTGGTAAAAATAAAAATAATAAAAGGAAGTGGGGGAGCAGAGTCAGAAGCTGACAGCCATAACCCAGGGAGAAATCAGACACAACCACCAGTGCCTCCGTCTTGGCTTCCTCCAGGAGGCCAGCCTTGCATCTGAGAAGTGAGGAGGGACCTGACCACGGCTGGCTCTCCGATCTCATGCCAGGAACAGGAGCACACGGGGCTGCCTGCCTGGGCACGGAGGGGATTTGGGAGGTGGCCGCCCTGGGCTCCCCCTGCTTTGACGTGTGTATTCTGTGATTTCAGATAAAGAACTGGAATCCAGGACAGACCCAAATCCACACGAGGCGAGGGACTTCTGTACCACTGCTGAGATGCCACGAGACACTTTATCAGGATCCAGGTCCCAGCTCATTCCTTGCCTCTTCCTGAAATATCTAAAAACTACATGACAGCTGCCTTCCGGGGACGTCCTCGGACACCTGGGGCTCCCCACGAGTCCTGACAGGCACCACACCATGAACTCACCCACACTACACTTGCTCTTTGGTTAATGATGATCCAGCTGGGGCTTGGTGGAGGATTTGCTCGATACACTGGGTGAATGCTGAAATGCATGTAACATGACACGTCATTAAGGACATTTGAGAACAGGTCC
>NW_007728189.1:163444-165140 GCF_000696425.1 Galeopterus variegatus | reverse complement strand
TTATTTTTACAATTCTATTCTGATCACTCAAGCAGCCTCGCCAGGAATAGGGATTTCCCTTTAAAAGTCCTGTTAACTGTCTGTCCCAAGGAGCAGACGCCTCCAAGGGGGCCAGCGATCTCTCCTGTGTGCCACTTGCAGTGGGGCCGGGCAGAAGCAGTCCCAGCTGCACAGGACCAGCCTGGGTCTGATAAAACGGGCTGTCTAGGTGGATCCCTCTGTGAGGAGACTGCCACCACTCTGGGACCCCAAGGGCTCTCTAGGACAAAGAACCCCTAGCATCCTGCCTCCTCGGCAAACCCGCTGCTCTGAGATGAATCCACATACTGGCCGGCCCACCCCGCCCCATCAAAGCCATGGCCACATCTGTACACAGCTGTTAAGAGACAAAAGAGACAGCATGACCTTGACCTTGGGGAACTTGATGTCTCACTGGGGAGGCAAGACTTACATACTTATGACAGCTAAATTGTCAAACAATTGACAACGAAGCAAATGTAGGCTATGGAAGCTGAAGGGCAGCAGGGCTTGCGAGGAGCTGGCGTGTTTGGGAAAAGCTCCCAGGAAGAGGCAGACGGGGCTGGACGTGAGGGCATTGGAGGTGAGGTCAAAGGGCGTGGAAGGCAAAAGGGGGGATGAAGAAGACGCGTCTGGAGAGCAGCAAGCAGCCCACTGACCGTAGCAGGTACTCGAAGGGGGGTGAACGCGGACTAACCATCAAATACAACACTAGAGTCCGGACCTTGTCTCACAGGAAGTCCCCAAGGCTTCCAAGTGGAGCAACGACATAACAAAGGGAACATTTTGCCCAGAGACGGAAGCGTAGTGGGAGCTATTTCAATAATAATCCTCGCATGCTGGAGGTGGGAAGGACTGATCGGGCCAACCCAGTGGGGAAACACAAGGAAGATCAGGATGTGATTACACGTGGAAACGCTGGTAGGACAGGTGACTGATTAGACTGAGGGGACAAAAGAGAAAGAGGAGCCACAGGGAGCATGAGGTGTGAGCTCTGGCATCTTTAAAAGTGAGGTGGCAGGGCCGGCCCAGTGGCGCACTGCTATAGTGCACCGCTTGGGAGCATGGTGGCGCTCCCGCCGAGGGNCCCCACCCCCCCCACACACACACACACACACACACACACACACACACACACAGGAGCAACCTCCCCACCCCCTCCAACACTGCCAGACCGTTCACCTGAGGAATTGCTGCAGATACAACTCTGAGCATCTTTTTAAATTGTGGTAAAATACACGCAACACAAAACTTAACATTTTAACCGTTGTAAGTGTGCATTTGGTGGCATTAAGCACATTCACAGTGCTGTGCAGCCATCACCATCACCTCCAGGACTTTTTCATCTTCCCAACTGAAACTCTGTCCACACTAACCACTAATTCTTTGTTCTCCCTCCCTCCAGGCCCTGGCAATCACCTTTCTACTTTTCTGTCTATGAATTTGACTATTCTAGATACCTCCTGTGAGCAGAGTCATATGACATTTGTCCCTTTCTGTCCGGCTTGTTGCAGTCAGCACAACATCTTCAAGCTTCATCTGGGTTGTAGCATGCGTCAGAAGTTCATTCCTTGTTAGCTCTGGGATATTTTCAATCACCCAAATGAGATCTCCATATTATTTTTACAATTCTATTCTGATCACTCAAGCAGCCTCGCCAGGAATAGGGATTTCCCTT
>NW_007728189.1:157759-161618 GCF_000696425.1 Galeopterus variegatus | reverse complement strand
CCGCTCACTGGCTGAGCGAGGGGCAGGCGCAGCACCGAGGGTTGTGATCCCGTTGCCGGTCACGAAAAAAGACAAAAAGGAAAAAAAAAAAGTGAGGTGGCTCTTCTGAGAACCAGGGAAGCCAGAAGAGGAAGCCCAGAGAGGGCGTGAGGGAAGGAGGGAGAGGAAAGGGGAAGAGTTTGAGATCATGATGCGACACGCGGGGCCGAGGGGAGAGAGTCGCACTTGGGGAATGGCCCACGGGGACCTCACAGCCAGACCGTGGAGGCCGGAGGTCCTGGGAGTCCTGCGAGGGAGAACGTGGCAAGAGAGAGTAGAGGATCAAAGGCTTGGTGCCCACCCCCAGCAGGCGTGGAGACGAGACCCGGGGCACATGGAGAAGCCACGGATGGGGGCGGCCAAGGAAACCAGGAGAGGAGGGTGCAGTCTGTCACACGGTCACCTGGGTCTTCTCGAAACTCAGGCCTCACCTGTCTGCTCCTTTCCTTCCAGGCCCCTCCTTCCACTGGCTGTTTTACTGCTTATTGACCAACAAGCGTCTAGTGTTCATTACAGGAAAATTCTATCACTACACTCTATGTGCTTCAGTGGTGAGGTGCTATCTATATCAATCTAATTAATTAATTAGATAATTAATAGCATTTTCCAGCCTCCTTCACACCGGTATAAACAGGATTCCCAGGAAGGAAATGCTTTCTCTTCTATCTCAAGCGTTGTGTGTCGCCGGCTTCCAGGGAAGGCCACACCTTTCCCAGGGGAAGAGAAATAAACTACTGGGATTGCTAAACTTTGCAGTCGCCAGCCTGTGCTCTGCTGGGCTCTGCTTCCCGCCCTGCGGTGAAAGGGGCCTACTCCCCCGGGACCCTGAGTGGTTCTCCCGCACTGTCTGGGCCTGGGGGCTGAGTCCGGTTCGGGAGAGCAGCACAGGAAGCCCGCCCAGCTGGGGCACCTGAGCCATGACGGCCAACGAAGGGGAGCTGCCCGGTGCCTGGGTCTCCTGGTTGCTTCGGAATTTGCGGAGATGCAAGGTGGGGAGAAACAGGGGAGCTGTTCATCAGGCTACCTTCAAATCCCCACCCCGACTCTGTGCAGTGGAGGTTTAGCATAAAAGCCAAGATCAAAGCTTAGGCTATGCAGGGAGATCATCCCGGTTCAAATCCGGTCCTAACGCTTCCTGGCTGTGCAGGCCTGGGAGGCCACACACCCTGCAGCCACCTCCTGGCAGAGCTGCTGGGGATGGCCCGCAGGGAGTGCCCAGGAGCACAGGGATGGGCCAGTTAGCCAATCCTGGGGCTAGACAGACAGGAGGAAATGAAGGGGAGAAAACCCTGGTCTCTTCCCCACATCTTCGACATTACTCTTAACTGCTTCACAAATATTTATAGAGGGTTTAGGATGCATCCGGCACTGCTCTCGGCACACGAACAAGCTCCACTGAAAACCCCTCTGCTTGTGTTTGCTTAGGCTTTGAGAAGTGGGGATCAATAATGAATAAATAGGGCCGGCCCAGTGGCGCACTGGTGAGTGCGCCGCTTGGGAGCGCGGTGGCGCTCCCGTGGAGGGTTCGGATCCCATGTGGAGACCGGTTCCCGCTCACTGGCTGAGCATGGTGCCGGCGCAACACCGAGGGTTGCAATCCCGTTGCCGGTCCCCGGTACGGGCGCGACACCAAGGGTTGTGATCCCGTTACCAGTCAGTAAAAAAGAGACAAAAAATGAAAAAAATAAATAAATAAAAAATAATGAATAAATAAATTAAACAAAGAAACAGTGAAATACAGTGTGTCAGGTGGTGACAGGCACTCTAGAGAAACGTAAAACAAGAGAAGAGCTGAGGGGGCCCGGCTGCATGGGAGCGTGCGGCTTTAAATCGTGTGGTCAGGAAAGACCTCATGGAAAAAGGGACACTGGAACCAGGGTGTGAAGGAGGAGCTGGAAGAACATTCTAGACACAGGGAGGATGCTCTTTATTCCAAGACTCCACCTGGTGGGGTGGGGAGTGGAGAGGGGTCCCTAGGGTCTCCAGATGGTATGATCATCGTGCTGAGCACACAGCAAGTGCCAAATAAAGACGTCCTGAAGGGTGATTTTTCAAAGTGCAGGTCCCAGGTGCTGAGAGTACAACACAGGCTGTTTGAACGTTCAGCATTCAGCCCTGTTGTGGTGCCACTGTCGCCCCCAGGTCCCCACCTCATTAGGAAACGGTGGGTGGGGCTCCCGGGGCCTTCTCTGTAATTAGGGCAGTCTCTGAGCAAGGGCTATATTTATAACCCCCAGCCATCAGCAAGCCACCGAGACAAGCAGTGGGTCCCTCCACTGCTCCTATACCAACATCTATATGTGAACTGATTACAACAATTAATTTAATAGGGATTCCTCTACACAAACAATGTATCATTTTATTAGGAAACTCTATAAACGTCAGTGGTGCAATTCATTTTTATTAATTTTCTAAAATGAAATTAGCAGTGGCGGCAGCGGCAGCAAACAGAAGCTGTATTGCCTTCTCATTCAGCAGAGTATTGGTGTCATTAATTTGTTAATACCAGGAGGCCTGTTTGTATGAACTCAGCAGTTAACTGCACCAATTAATTTCAATACTAGTGGTGGGAGGGGGATGCAAACTCCACTCAACAACTAATTTAGGAAGGTCCTTGAACAAGCACAGCAACTTCTCCTTCTCCTGGGACAAGACGCTTTCAAGTGTAAACACGTAGTGGATATTATAACACTAATAGGAAACCTGTCTTCACCCTCTTTCCTTTAGGAAAGAAACTGGTCCTTCCTAAGCCTGGAGAAATTCTGGCAGATGCCTCGTGAAGTCGAGCCTCCAGCAGGCCGGAGGACTGCCCCTCATAAACGAAAGGAACGGTGACATCCTGTGAATCGACGCGGACCCTCAACATATGCAAAGCGGGCTCACAAATATTACTGCACTCAGTCCTGCAGTGAGGACAGGACTGACATACACTCCATCTTCTACATGAGGAAGAAAAAATGGGGCTTTTAAAGGAGGTAAAATGACTTTCGTACAGTCACAAAGCTATTGAGTGACAGAGCAGGGGCTCAAGCCTGATTCGTCCCTATCTGAAACTCACATTCCTTCTTCGGCCAGGCACACCCCCTGTGCCCTGGGATAAGAAAGAAGTCTCTTGGCTCTATTTATACTCCAAAAAGTCAGGTGAGTCAAGCGTGAGTGTGAGTGACATTCACTTGTCCATTGAAACCCAAATTCTGAAGGCTGAAACACGAGGTAAGATCCCCGTCTGGAAATGTGCTACTGATCTGCAGTCCGAGGGGGTCTGCACGCGTCTGCGATCTGAAGTCAGACGTCTGGCCCGGGACGCGTTCCAGAGAATTTCCCGGGCTGGCTAAAGAGAAGCACTTTTCCTTCCACTTGGATTCAAGGAGTGGTTCACCGAGTGAAGGGCACATGGAGAGGCCGAGGCTCTCGAGATGAGAGCGCTGCGGGGAGCAGGACAGAGAGGAGAGCAGAAATCCATCGAGCCTCCTTTTCCCCAAAACACTAGGGCAGTGGTTCTCAAAGTGAGGCCCCAGACCAGCCACATGCCACCTCCTGGGAACTTGTTAGAAATAAATTCTCAGGCCTCACACCAGAGCTACTGAATCAGATACTCAGGTATGGGCCCAGTGATGTATGTTTACCAAGCCCACCTGGTGATTCTGATGCCCACTCAAGTTTGAGAATGACTTCACTAGAAGCAGATGCCCCAGAGCGTGCCAGGCTTTCCACAGTTTGTGATACGGCTGGACTCATCAAACAGTAGACTGGATTGCCACCCCTCTCTACTCCCTGCCCCTGCCCCATTCTTATTGGGCTTGGCCATGGGACTTGCTTT
>NW_007728189.1:152303-156915 GCF_000696425.1 Galeopterus variegatus | reverse complement strand
GCATGGATTATCTTGGGCTTTTAAGCCCCTGCCCTCTTCCATGACAACCAGATATCCCAGACAGAGGGGGCTTCCTCAGCCTAGGCCCTAGAACAGAAAGACCCATTCAGCAGTCCTGACCCCAACCCAAAGCCACAGACAATGCACAGACCCATGAGCCAGAAATAAAACTTTACTGCTCTAAGTCACTAGGTTTAGGGATTGTTGCTTACATAGCATCATCACAGCAAAAGCCGACAGATACAAATCATTTGATTTTATAGTGAAGGAAATTATGGCCCCAGCAAGCTGAGGAGTTGGGGGCATCCTGCGGGAGATTCCTCCCCAGGTCTCAGACCGAAAGGTAAAAGAATCAAAGCCACCTGAGGGATGGGAGTCTCAGCAACTAATCTCCCTTTCCCCAATGTCCTCTAACTGCCTCCAAAATGGAACATTTTGTCCTCATCTAAAGGATGCTAACCAGTAAAAATCTAAGCCCAATGAAGTCATGTTTTAATACCTTATGGAACGAGCAAACATTCTCAAGGATGAGACCCTCTCCTGCTTGGCTCAGAAAGGATGAACAGGTGATGGCCAAGGGCGCAGAGGACACATCCCAATCCCTTTCCCTGGTCCCAGTTAACAAGCCTGGGGACTCGAATGCTTCTGTCCAAAGCGAAGCAGACTGGGCACTTCACTCTTGAATTCCAGCCTGCAGTCCAGCCACCCCGCAAGCCACACGCCAGCTAAAACCCCTCAACACCTGGCCCTGTCACCGCTAACAGCAAAGTCACAGCAATTGGAAGAGAGTGGCCTTGTATTTCCGAAGCTCTAGGATGTAACATAGCAAAGACAGAAACTTAGAGTTGGGAAGGAAGCAAGAGGCTGCCTTTAAAATAAACCCTAAATCCCAACTTCCTCATTCTTCACAAAATAACGACATCACTTGCACTGGCAGAACACAGGTGGGCTCTGTCTTTGCCAATTCCCTCTGTCCCCAAGTGGTGAGAGAAGGTAAGTGTTTGTGGCAGTTAGTAGGTTCAAGGACATTTACTGCACGATAAACTGCAAACTTAAGCCATTGCTTCTGATTTGGGGGATCGTCTCACCACTTGTCAAGAATAACTTGACTTCCAGTTTGTGAAACACACTGAGATAAAAGTAGACAGTTAAGCTAGTTTCTCTTTGTGAAAAGTACGTTTCTAGGGAATATTGGTGGCAGGTGGGCACTTTCCCCAAATAAACTTGCCCTGACGCTCCTGCCTGCCGAGGCTCCCAAGCGCCGGCTGAAGGGTCCAGCCTTCAGGTGAAAAGTTTCCACGTGCACAACGGCAGTGGCGCTGTCCTTAGTCCGTGTGACGCATTCACTCGCACAGCCTTAGGTCAGTTAACGACAGAGACCTCATGTCACAGCCGTCAAGCACAATGTGGCATTTTCAACTTGTTGCCCGCGAATTGACTGATCAAATCAGGTAATCAATGAAAATCAATCCATTCACTGTACATATTTGAAAAACTGCAAGATCGGGAACATTACCTTGTCTTAGGGGAGGTGGTTAGCCATTCTTCGTGTTTCTCAAATGTTATTAAATAAGCTGCAATTTCCTGAAACAGAAGAATAAAAAGATAATAACAACAATTAGCTCACGTTGGATCCTGAGAAGTAAGAAAGATTTTGTTGTTTCCCAGCTGTCCTTCGTGAGGCTGGAGCTCCATCTTGGCTAGAAAAACACTCAACTTGGACTCTGTTTCTATTTTGATTTTTAAGTCCTTTCTACTCAACCTGCTATACAATAATAATCAAAGCATTGGGTTTCAAAAGATGAGTCGGAGGCAAGGACAAAAATATTTCTCTGTGGGAGGAAAACATCAGACGCCATTTCCGACTCTAAATGTCATTATTCGAAGGAGAGAAAAGCACGTGCAGATGACTGGTCCCCACGCATGCAAGGTCACGACTGGAAAGTGGAGGCTGTCTCTCTCTGAAGTCGGATGAACCTTTCATCCTCGTCACAAGAGATGTCGCCTTCTCTCAGCTTGACTCCCATCCCCCTGAGCCAAATCACACAGAGATTAAAACTAAAAGATAAAGTCATATTCCAAAGAGAGAGACAGAGAGACAGAGACAGAGAGGGAAATAAGTTAACCTTCCCACGACTGGTAACTTAATCTATCGAGCAGCGCTTCAGAAGGAAGAGCCACGTCGGCAGAGGTTAAGGCAGCGATGGAGGGAATGTGGGCACCTGAAGGTACATTAAATATTTATAAACACAACAACATCACTGCAGAGAGAATTACTGATTTATTAACAATTTCCATAAAAAGCCAGTGGGTGACATCAACATATGTCACTGCGCCAGCTCTGAGGCATGCTATGGCCCATTACTTCCAGCTCCAAAGGGCCCTGCTAACATGAAATTGGCAGGGATTGCAAGTTAAATTAAGGTTGGACTAGTACACATTTCCCTTGATCTTGGTGATGACACAACCCAGAGCTGCCTCCCTCGACTATCAGGAAATCGCAGAGGAGGCCTCCACCTCCGCTCCCTGCAGCCAGGACTCCTTGTGAGGGAGCAGCCCACCTGCCCAGAGGCAAGCAGCCTCTCCTGGGCGTGGACATAATCGAGTTGACAGCGGTGACCAGGGATGCTAAACTTGACCCTGAGGAAAAGAAAGTTTTTTACTACCAAAACCAGGTAAGCAGAGCAGGTTAAAGTAGAAAATACCACCCGTGCCATGCAGTGTGAAGGCCACAGGCCCAGGGGAGACCAAGGTCTCACACAATCATGGGAACTGGCCACTACTACGAAGTAGCTAGTGACAGGGAACTGAGAGCCCAAGCCACCTCAGTCCAGAAGCCTGGATCTTACAACAAGAACGCAGTAAACAGAAACCTATGGTCAAAAAAAAAAAAAAAAAAAAAAAGTTGTTTCATTGTACAAGTTTCTGGCATTGATTGCAGCTGGAGGAATCATAAAATAAGTCACTGATCAACCAACACATTCTCCTGTCATCCCTGAGCATTTCCACGTTTTGTTTCCTCTCCTTAAAAACATCTTGCCTAAGGTGTCACTGTAGATACACATCGCGCCTTTGGCTAGCCCTCCCCAACTGTTCCTGACAGTGTTATTGCCCATCCTGCACGCTCCCCTGGCACCGGCACCCCCTCCAGTGCACGGGATTAATCACTCTGCACTTTAATTGCTTGTTTGCTTGGATAACATCCCCCACTGGACCGGGAGCAAGGGGGAAGAATATATCATCACTGGTGTATCCCCAGTACTTTAGCAGCATCCTGGGGCACACAGGAAGCACCCGATGCATGTTTGTTAGATGGGTGGCTGGATGAGGGGGTGAAAGGGTGGGTGGAGGGATGGTGGATAGATGGATGGATGAATGGTCGACGGGAGGGAACGAGGAAGAGCAGGCGTTGCAGAAATAAGTATGCTTACGTAAGTGAACGTGTGTGTCTGTGTGCGTGTGTACATGTTTGTTACTGAAGATAGTTGAAGCAAGAGCTTAAAAGCATCAAAACGCAGTAGTTCCTAGATAAACTTTGCCAGTTACTTAATTAACTCTAAGGTGCTCTAGGAAGGCAACACAGTATCGTGGACCTGGCCTTGGGTACCAGCTCTGCCACTCACTAGCGGCCTCATCCTGAGCACATTACTTAACCTGTCTAGACCTCAGTTTCCTACGAAAATGCAATAATATCGCCTTGTGGGACAATTATAAGAAATGACAGTTCTTAATACGCTGGCTGGCATATAACGTGCCCATAAACAGCAACTACCAGTATTACCATTACAAAGTCTACATGATGTGAGCCACCTGTGTAGAAGCCCCTGATGAGGTAGCAGGTACCAAAGTGGTCCAGGTCAGAAGTGGTCACCACTGCTGGATTTACAGTCACCTCTCCCCCATCCCCCCTCCCCCCACCGCCACACACCACCACCTGCCCACACTTGCAGACAGTGAGTGGTCACATCAGAACGACTGTTCAGAGTTGCTGGAGTCAACCCTTCCATGTATCTGTTGGTTTCCATTTGGTTTCACAAAACACTAACAGCAGACGGTGGCTGGAGTCAGTAAGTAGACATACTGAGCCACTTGTTGTGTGTATCAGCTCATCTGCCTGAATTTTAGGAGACTTGGTATCCAGGGGAATGAGCTGTGCCAACTGGAAACCCCAGATCCATGCCCTTGCCCAGAATCATGCTAACAGTCAAGTGACCCTGATGGCCCAGAGGATGGGGAACAGAACACACCCCAGCCACCTCTGGATTTATTCTTCTGTTCCAAAAACCCAGATGCCCAAAGAAAGTCTCCATGAATATCTGTAGTGGATTGAATTATGTCCCTGAAAAACCCACTGAAGCTTGAATTGTGTTCCCCAAGCTTTATGTATTAGAAACTTAGCCCCTACTGTGACTGTTAGAAGGTGGGAAATCCTATTATGGTAACTGAAAGGTGGAGCCTTTCAGAGGTGATTGGATCACAGGACGGTGCAGTAGTGAATGGATTAAAAATGGTGGTTGTGTGCGTGGTTTGGAGGGCTTTAAGAGGAGAGTGGGGCCAGCCCGGTGGCACACTGCTACAGTGCACCACTTGGGAGCGTGGTGGCGCTCCCGCC
>NW_007728189.1:150928-151760 GCF_000696425.1 Galeopterus variegatus | reverse complement strand
AAATTTTGTTTTTCTTTATAAATCACCCAGTTTCAGGTATTTTGTTATAAGCAACAGAAACGTACTAACACAACATCCTTCAGCCAACACTCACCCCAACCTGGAGGGGCTTCCTACTGCTACTGTTCTCCAAGGAGAAAAACTCCCTGGGCCACTTATTGTTTAAATAAGTACTCTACAAATATTTCAGAGCACCTACTATGTGCCAGTCAGTGAACTAGACCATGACGAAGCCCACTGTTCAGGAGCTCACAGTCGAGCAGGGGCAGACATAGTCAGCACGATAGTGCAGTGTAAGTGCTGTTACAGGGTTAGCTGGGCGGACAACTCCGTCGCCAAACTCAGAGGGTCACCTCGGGTCTGATGAGCTGCTGTGCAAGCAAGCCAAGGCCCCAGTACCTCACAGCGATTTATAAACTACCTCACAGCCCTGGCCACTCCCTCCTCCACCATCAAGGTAAATTTAGCTGCTCCCAATCCATGACACCTCCCACACGGAGCCACCACGGTAGAGCACCCATCCCACTTAAGAGCAGCCTTTCCAAGCAAAGGAAACCCAATGCCTAGTGTTGGGCGCCTGCCTCTATCATGCTCATGTTGGCTGGGTCCCCAAACTGGACTCGGTCACCAAGGGCTGTCATCATGCTGCCGCCTGGTCCCCAGTTGGACTGTGCATGTCTGAGTCACCCGATAGCAGACCCATGCTGCCCAGTCTTCCCAGCCCACTGCCCTTCCCAGGTCTTGGCCCACCTCCCCACCAGATGGGCAGCACACAGGCCACCCCCTGCCCTCCCACAGCTTAGCAACTGGTCAGGGAGATGGATACAGGCAT
>NW_007728189.1:148454-149867 GCF_000696425.1 Galeopterus variegatus | reverse complement strand
GTTGGACTGTGCATGTCTGAGTCACCCGATAGCAGACCCATGCTGCCCAGTCTTCCCAGCCTACTGCCCTTCCCAGGTCTTGGCCCACCTCCCCACCAGATGGGCAATGCACAGGCCACCCCCTGCCCTCCCACAGCTTAGCAACTGGTCAGGGAGATGGATACAGGCATGCCAAGGAGAAAAACACCACACAGGATGTTAGGTGTAAATGGTATGGAGCATTGTAACTACCATCAAAATTCAGTAAGGAGGATGAGCTGGGCTAGGCAGGTGTGCTTGGGCGGGGGAGGGACTTCATCATCTGCACCATCATTGCCATCAGTGTCACCAATACTAACATTGGTGGAGTGTTGTCAAGGGCAGGCACTGCTCTAGAACTATATGGAGAATAATTTCATGTAATCTTCATAACAAACTATAGAGTAGGAGCCATGCCCGTTTTACAGGTGGGGAAATTGAGGCATGGAGCAGGTAAGTGACTTGCCCAAGGTCACATGGCCAATTCCTGTAGAACCGGAACTCAAACCCATATGGAATGGCTCCAGAGCCCACATTCTGCACCACTGTCCTGAATTTCCTAAAGAACAGCCATGATGTGCTTGGATGGAGAAGAAAAAAGGAAACTTGTGTGTGGACAATTGAGTTTTCCCAGCCCAGACTGACAGCCTCCTGCTCCCCATGGACCCAGAGTCACTTCCTGGCCCCGTCTCCCTTCTGTGGACCAGAAGGAGTCCAGACTGAGCATCCTTCAGTGGGTTTCCCTCCTTCCAGCAGGATCAAGCTCATTTCCACCCCAAAACCTCAGTCTGATTCATGAGACTGTCTACTTCAGTGATAAGCAAAATTCCTTGTACCCATGGAACCCTCTGCTTAAAACATCTCACAAGGTAGATTAAAACGACAGAAAGGGAGATGCTCTAGCTTCAGAGGTTGTGAAAAGGATTTGCAGCCCAACTGGCTGGCTTCTGCCCCCTCCCCCAAAGCTCCACAAACCCAGGACCCCGAGAAAGGCAGATGAAAACACAGATCTGATCTATCTCTTTTTTTACAGAGAAGGAAACTGAGGCATAGAGAAAGGAAAGGACCGCCTAAAGGACCGCCACCGTCAGCATGTTTGTGGCTGAGCTAAGCTGGGATCCGGGGCTCCTGGCTCCCAGGGCATGCACGCTCTTTCCCCACTCACCTGCTGCCTCTCAACCTCAAGTCTGGCCCAGAAGCGTCATAGAATGCTCAAGCAGCAATACAGCACTCCCCAAAGAGGTGAATACAGGTGCTCGAACAGAAACTCGGACACAGGGCCGGCCCAGTGGCACACTGCTACAGTGCGCCACTTGGGAGCGCGGTGGTGCTCCCGCCGAGGGTTCGGATCCCACATACAGACCGGTTCCCGCTCACTGGCTGAGCGAGGTGCAG
>NW_007728189.1:141081-147730 GCF_000696425.1 Galeopterus variegatus | reverse complement strand
GGTGAAGAAAATGTCTGAAACTAGATGGAGGTGACGGCTGCACCACATTGCTCATGTACTAAATGCCACTAATGGTAAATTCCAAGTTGTGTGTGTTTTATCACAATATGAAAAGGAGGATCAGAAGAGAGCACAGACACCCAGCCAGGGGTGGCCCTGGGGTGAAGGGAATGCCAGCCCTCCCTGCCTGCGCAGGTGGACCCTGGCACCAAAGGCCGCAGCTCATGGGCCACCGGCCTCCCCCAGCCCCTGGCTCCCCTGGCACCCTTCTCCTCCCAGATCCTGACCGCTGCATCGATGCTGAGAAGAATGACTGGACTGTCAGGATGAAGAAATTCACCTCAGGCTCTAAAGCAAAGATTGTCCAGCTTGCAGATTTTAAATGTTTAGTTTGTCCTCTGGATGTTCAAGTAGAAAAACTGCGGCCGAGGTACGATGTCTGTGTGTGGCAGGGCTCGGGAGAACAAGCTGCAGTGGAATCCCACAGGCCCCCTGTATCAGCTTGGCACCAGCTTCAGTCCTGAGGGGCAGGTGGGCTCTTCCCCAGGGCACAGGCCAAGCCACGTCAGGGAGGGCGGAGTAGGCCGGACTGAGGGGCAGCACCGTTGCGCTTTGCATCCTGCCTGCTCACACGTGGTGTCATGCACCTGTCTCCAGCGCCCAGCGCCACAGGGATCACACACCATCCAGTGGCCAGCCCTGCCCCCAGGCTCATGGGCTCTGGTGGAGGCTGCAAAGCCCATGTCAGTGGCGAGCCGGCTGGGGTCACCATAGAGGCCACCCCATGGGAATGGCAGGTAAGAACGCATCGCTGTGCCCACCTGGCTCCTCTTGCCCCTTGCCACCGCAGCACCTGAGCACCAGCTCTGCCCCCAGAAACTGCCAGGCTCTGGTTATATCCCACAGTGAACTCCAGCTTCTGGAACCTCCTGAGCTATAGCTGCACCACTCCCGGACTCCTAGCACACAGTGCCTCCTGTCGCTCGGTCTCCGTGCCTGGTGGTTCTCCCTGCCTGGTTCACAGTATCCGGGGAGGGTTTGAGTCTCAGGCCCCGGATCACTGTAGAGCCCCACATGGTCCTTGGATCTGAACGTAGCTGTCGACACAGTAGAGAGTTGAACGAAGGAATGCAAAGTTGTCTTCTAAAGGATGTAAATATAAAAAGCCACATCTGAGGCTCCCCTTGCTGCCAGTGAGGGTGCCCAGGGTGGCAGACGGAGGAGCACTGCCATGAAGGCTGGTGCCCTCCGTGAGAGGTGCACAGGAAAGTTCTTCCCAGAGCTCCTCGTCCAGAAAGGAAGCCCTTGGCCAACCCTTCAGCCGCGGAGCCGCGCTGTCCGACAGAAGCACAGCGTGAGCGCGAACGTGAGCCGCGTGTGTCACTGCTACGTCTCTAGAAGCTTCATTTTTTAAAAAGGTAGAGTCAAAAGTTATTTTAATGATATATTTTATTTATTAATATATTTTATATTTTAACCCCATATATCCCCATATAAAATATGATTTCACTAACTTTCAAAAGGAGTCATGAGCTATTTCATATTCTTTTGTTTGCTGTTTATTTTTTGGTAGCTGGCTGGTACGGGGAGCTGAACCCTTGACCTTGGTGTTACAACATTCTTTTTCATACTGTTTTCTAACTCCGGTGTGTGGTTTCCACACACAGCCCATCTCAGTTCTGCTCAGCCATGTCTCAAGTGCTCAGTAGCCACCTGCAGTTGCCACGTTGACATGGACATCACGGGAACCTGCAGAAAACGAGATGCCAAAGGCTGCTGCCAGCCAAGCCCTCTGCATGCTCGGGGGCTGACTCAGAGCCCCAGGTGTGAAAGAACACGCTGCCACAAGCAGGCACCTCCTTTGAGAGCAGGGCTCACTGTCCCATGGGTCCAAATCAAAGGCAAGGAGCCGTGTCCCCTCTCTGGTGTCGAGGGCGGCTCCCATCTGCTGGGGGTGTGGATATGGGATTCTCGGAGGGACTGAGTGCACCTCAACTTCTCAGCCCAAGCTCTCTGTTGCTTCCCCCACCTCCCCAGAAGGAGCTCAGCCCACCACAGACAACCCCACAGAATAGTCCAGCCCAGGGAAATCAGCTTTCCCTCCAACAGTTTCCCCTGGAACAGCCCCCAGAAAAAGAACAGGAGACCCTCGTTCAGACAGTCCTTCCTCAATCTGACTTCAAGACACAAGTCCAATGTCGGGCAGAGAGAAAGGACGGGTGAGGGGCCTGCAGTACTCACTGGAGCAAATTAAACAAACAACAACATATATATTATATACATTTTATATATATATATATATATATATATATATACACACACACACATATATATATATACACACACATACATATTGTTCTTTATTCTCCTGAGTCCAAGTAATAAAAATACCTCTACAGTCTACACAATCTGATATATTTTGCTCACAAGAAAATGCATTTTCAACCAAGGGATAATTTTTTAAAGTTTGCTTTTTGTAAGAGTTCTGCACAAGGGTTTTGTCTGTAAGGGACCAAAGCTGAAGGGGGAAAAAAAAAAAGAAAAGCCAAGGCTCTCTTAGCAGCTGGCCCCAGCATCTGCTAGAGCCACAGAATACAATTATATTACTCCCCAACGAGAAGTAAAAATATCTTGTTTCCAATACTCTTGGTTTTAAGACTCATATTTAATGTCCTCTGGGTATTTCAATGGTGCCAGATCTCTGTGTTATGTACTTTATTAGGGATGTGTGAATGTCATATTAATGACTTCTAACCAACATGTTTACAGTCAAAGCAAATTTTCCCAGAATCCACCACTCACTGCACTTTGCGAAAAATAATTGGCTTTAATTTAAATAAATAAATAAATAACCACTCATACCACCCCCCAAGTGGCATCTCTCACCTGCTGTCTCCAGGGCATCTCAAGCATAAAGCCAGTGGGTTTCCTCCTCTTGATAAATATTCCAAGCCTTGGTTTAATAGTACAATGCCCCTGCCTACACGTTCCTGTCCCTGTCCACTGATGTACTTCCCAAGCAGCCAGCTGGCCAAGCCAACACCCTGTACAGGCTATTCTGGGTCCCCCACCACAGATCAAAACCGACACCCTAAATCATGCTTACGAAATGACCAGCTCTTGTTATAAACAACTAACATATAGAATAATGGTCTATATTTTTTTTATTTGCATAGGGTGTAATATACGTCTACTCTTGATAATTAATGAGAGTGGTGGTGGTGATCTCAGGGATCTGAGGCTATCTGGAGGGCATTGCATAAAATGGTAAATAGTAATTCAAGATAAATTCCTAACATAACTTCTGAAATAAAGCCTGGCACAGTTGGCTGTCTGTTATTTAGACACGGCAAAGCATTCTATGACCATCGAAGTGTCTGTCCATCAGTGAAGAAACAGTGAGCCACCATACAAACGCTCAGAGACAGAACCAGTGAAGAAGTGCTCCACCCAGGCTTCCATTCATTTATCCACTCATTGGTTCAATCATTCGATGAATTACTGAGCACCTACTATGTGCTGGGAACTATGCAAGACCCTAACAATACAAAGACATACGGTTGATGGCGCTTGGAGACACAGCTGGGAAGACAGGGCTGCAGGATCCAGGGCTACGGTGTCAAGTGCAAAACAGACGGTGAGGGCTAAATTAGCAGCATGAAAAATGTGTTCACGCTGAGAAGAGAAAGTTGCACCCGTGGGTGGACACTTGAACTGGGTCTTGAAGAATGAGTAGGAGGTTGCCAGGCAGACAAGTGGCAAAGACATCAAGGAAAGGAAACAGCATGTGCAAAAGCAGGACAGTGGGAAAGCAAGTGTGTTCAGGGGAATTTCAGAGCAATATGAAGTAGGGAGAGTCTGCAGGGCATGGAGAAGACGGGCTGAACCCAAAGCTGGAAGGGAGGGAGACCCAAACTGAAGAGGAATTAAAATGCCAGGCGAGTGAAGTTTCATCTACAAGAGCCAGGGGAGGCAGGGAAGGCTTTTAAGCAGGAGGGAGACACACAAAGAGCCGCGCATTAGAAACATCACTTTGATGGTGGCGTGGTGGAGAGGGGACGACTCATCAGAGACTGTGATGACAGCCCGGGAAAGAGACGACGGGATCCTGAACTACGGCAGTGGGAGTGGTGAAAGCGGAACAAAGCGGAATGTTTTCAAAAGGGAGACACATGGGGCTTGAAAACCAATTGGCTGGAGAAAATGAGGGACAGTGAGGCAGTGAGGACACCCCTGAAGCAAAGGTCCCTCACTCACAGCTCCAGGGCTGAATGCACCCAGAAAAGTGCTTGCTTGGTCCACATGGTATTTTTCCCATTTGGTTTACTTGCCACCATTCAAAGATTGGGAGATAGGGATTTCTAACATTTCTTGAAGAATAAGGTCTGGCCACTCTGGGTCATTCCTGCAGAACATCTACTGGTTGGAGCTGAGGAGCCGCTGCCCCTTTGTGTGGGCAGGAGCTCTCAGGTGACCGCCACCTCCACCCCGCTAGCTTTCTTCACTGACAATGCCTGCTTGGACTTGTAGGCAAGTTTGGCTTTGGAGCTGCTACTCTGATATTTACGGCATTGGAAACTAGGTGGATTGTAAGATCATGAACCAGTATAGATTCTCCAGAAAGACATACATTTTAGAACAATAGGTTTTAGAAGACAGCGATGTTAACCAGAACACTCATTGCCCCTTAATACGATGACATTTGCTGATTAAGCTGGACTCAAGACTGCCCCAATTTCTATTTCAGTATCGTGCCAGTTGTCAACTTATTAACTCTGAGATCCAATTTCGCCCTTCTTTGTTTTGCTTTGTGATACTGAAGCTGGACTCTGTCAAAATTTCTCCTTTGCTGGCTTAACAGAATGTTAAGCTTTGTCAACAGAGAGCAATGAAGTGGCCCTGCAAAATCGTACTGGCAAGAAGACATGTTCCTCCTGGTTTCTGACCTCTGCCATTATTGCTATTATCATTACTATTATCATCATCACTATTATTCAGTTGTGCCCTCAGGACACATTCTCTCCACTGGCAGCCTGCTTTAGACCAGCTCTGTTCCACTCAACCTCCTCAAGCAACGAGTCACTTCTACAGACCAGCTCCAGCCATGCCCTGTGGCAGGCAGCGTGTTCCTCTGGGAGCCTTGCACTACCAAAGGGGTAGGGGGATCTTCTGCTCCTTAATTTATCTATTGCCTACTCTTCTCCCGTCTAGTGGCAGTAGCTGCTCTGCTGCTTTGCATTTGATATTTTGAGAATCCTTAGAATTCTATTTTATCCCAATTGGTAGTCAATCACCTACTAGTTAGCAATTTTTTTATATAATGTTTGCCTCCTGACTGATATAAAGTCATCCACAGCCCTGAGGATATTTATAATTTCACTGGTGTGTCATCCTAGAAGACACTAAAAAGTATAAAGGGGGGGCCGGCCCGGTAGCGCACTGCTACAGTGCGCCGCTTGGGAGTGCGGCGGCGCTCCCGCCGAGGGTTCGGATCCCACATACAGACCGGTTCCCGCTCATTGGCTGGGCGAGGTGCGGGCACAGCACTGAGGGTTGCGATCCCTTGCCGGTCCCAGTCCGGTACGGGCGCGACACTGAGGGTTGCAATCCGTTGCCAGACACAAAAAAAGACAAAAAGGAAAAAAAAAAAAAAGTATAAAGGGGAACCCAAAAGAGGAGAAGCAGCATATATTTGGGAAAAATATCGAAATCACCCAAGTGAGGACTTTATAGCAGTTTTCCCAGATGACAGCCACAGAGAAGTTTGAAATGCATTTGAGGAATGTGTGTCCTACGCTCAAGTTTGTGAGAATACATGAACATGCTTATCTTGAGAAATAAAAAGCATTTTTTCTAGAAGAGAAAAAGTTACTCCATCTCCCTTTGGCTGTGTGATTTGGGGCAAATAAGTTGACATCTCTATGCCTCAGTTTCTTCACCTGAAATATGGGATAACACAGTTGTGTTAAGAGAGGCAATATATGCAGATTCTTGGCACACATTAGATCATTGGGTTAAAACTTTTAAAACTCAGCTTCACTGAGGTCTAATTTACATATAGTAAAATGCATCCCATTTTAAATGTGCAGTTCAATGAATGTTAATAAACAAATACATTATGTATCTGTCACCACATTCAAGATATAAAACATTTCCAGGGCCATATAAGGATAATTTTACTGAATATAGAATTCTGGGCTGACAGTTTTTCCCCTTCAGCACTCAAGAGATTTTATTCCATTGTCTTCTGACTTGCATGTTTTCTGATGAGAAGTCTGCGGACATTCTTATCTTTGCCCTCCATAATTTGTCTTTTCTTCCCCTCTGGCTGATTTTTAAATTTTCTCTTTTTCAGTGATTTGAAGCAATTTGATTATGATGTGCCTTTCTGTGGTTTTCTTTGTATTTATCTTGCTTGGCTTTTGTTGAGCTTTTTGGATCAATGGGCTTACAGTTTTCATCAAATTTGGAAAACTGTAATCCATTATATCTTTAAATAAAGAGTGTCAGGCTTTTCTCTGGCAGGCGTTTAAGTTATTCATGGATCAACCTGATCCTCTCAAGGCTTATTTTTAATCTTTGTAAAAGGTAAGTCTACAGTACCTTTTACTCTAGAAAAGCTTTAGCCCTACTATAATTGTTTTTTTTT
>NW_007728189.1:129413-140768 GCF_000696425.1 Galeopterus variegatus | reverse complement strand
TTTTTTTTTCCTTCTGGGGTCTCTACTGAATGTCCCAGGTATTCAGGAAAGACTCTCCAAGCTGGATGATCAGAATTTGAATGTTTCCCAGTCCTGTATGAGCTTTGTGAATTTTTCATCTTATAGCCCCTTGGTGCTTTTTGCTCAGTCTTGCGGAGTTTCACCTTATACATCAACAGTCTGGTTAGCTCACTTGCCTAGAGCATGGTGCTGATAACACCAAAGTCCAAGGTTAAATCCCTGTACCTGCCAGCTGCAAAATAATAATAATTAATAATAATAATAATATCCAACAGAACATTCCAGGGAGCCATGTAGGTTTCTGGAGTTCTTTCTCTGCAAGGCCCTCTTCTCTATTACATTCTGCCCTGCAAACTCTGACCATCTCAACCCCTCCAAACTCTGATATCTGTCTCCTCAACTCAGCAAGGTCACTGTACTCTTCTTGGGATATTGCCATGAAACCACAGTCTTGAAATACCTCCAAGCAGGAATACAAAGTTTTTGTAGGGTTCACAATCTTCTCTTAGGAACCACAGTCCTTTCTTGACTATTGTCTAGCATCTGAAAATATTCATTTCACATGTTTTGTTCAGTTTTTAAATTGTTTACAGCAAGAGGACAAATCTGATCCCAGTTACCCCACCATGGCCAGCAAGTCTTACCATAAATGTTTAGTTTTGTTTTATTCTTTGAGAGGTCAGTGGTCTTTGGATGAAGGACATAGCCAGCCTAATGAAACAGAGTTAAAATTTTGAGAGTGCCATTGTTGTCTCAGAGAGAGGCTATCATGAAGCCTGTGGGGATCCAGGATTTCTCAAATACCTAAATGTGGGAGGAAGAGACAGTGTCTGGGGACAACTCGATACTGATTTTTCTTTCTTTAACACCACCCACCCTTCACTCTACCCCAGATGAAGATGTAGACTTGCTGATCTGAAGGGTTCAGCTCAAGAATCAGAAGAGCGTAAAAGAGCACAGATTGTTGTTATCAGTCCCTCCAGAACAGTGATATAATCCTGAATATAAAACAGAAGTAGTGTTGCAAGAATTTGGCTTCTTTTTCAACCTTGGCAGGATTCTATCTGCACAGAAAGTGTCACTGACAGCCACACACTGCCAACTCCCACGAAGAACTAGGGACAAGGGATAAGCTATGCAAAAAATAAGCTGCATCCACTTGGCCTTTGTGTAGCCACCCCTTTGAGATAAATTCTGAATCCCTGGATAAGTAAATCAGGAATTTATATCAGGTTGTCTGTGTGTGTGTGTGTGTGTGTGTGTGTTCTTTTCCCAGCAATAAATAACTTCACCCACAATGCAGAAAAGCTCCACTAACACCTCTTCTCTAATACATTAACAACATATATGGTACTTTAGAAATGGGTCTTCAGGGGCCGGCCCGGTGGTGCACTCGGTTGAGTGCGGCACTTGGGAGTGCAGCGGCGCTCCCGCTGAGGGTTTGGATCCCATATAGAGACCGGTCTGCTCACTGGCTGAGCGCGGTGCAGACGCGACACCGAGGGTTGAGATCCTGTTACCGGTCACGAAAAAAGACAGAAAGGAAAAAAAAAAGAAATGGGTCTTCAGTCATTCAAAGAGGTCAGAAAACACTTTGAATGTAGCAGACTATGGCTCTGGTTCCTACAGGGATGGGGCGGGACACCGAGGGTTGCGATCCCGTTACCGGTCAGGAAAAAACACAAAAAGGAAAAAAAAAAAGAAATGGGTCTTCAGTCATTCAAAGAGGTCGGAAAACACTTTGAATGTAGCAGACTATGGCTCTGGTTCCTACAGGGATGGGGCAGAAGTGGGCATTTTGCCTTATTCTAGGCCATTCCTGCCTCCAAGCAAAGCAGAGCCACCTAAATCCAAGCACCTACATTTCCTTGCAGAAAAAAACACCAGCACTCATCCAAATCCCTCCCCCACTGCAAATCCAATAAAACTAATAAAAACAGAAGCAAGCCATCTTAAAATTAACACATCCAAGATACAAGCAGAAACCATTGATCAAAACCTCCTATCTTCCCTCACAGCCGACAGCTCCAGAGAAGTCCTAACACTCCATAATGGAATCCCATTATCTACAAAAGAAACTCGTTCCAGAGGAGAGTCACAAACAAAGGGAGAATCAAAGAAGGTTGTCAAAGGGGGAGACTTCACCACTCGCCTCTGCCCCCATGATAGAGGTACAGCACTCAAGCTGAGAAAACCATTAGAACTGCAGTGAGGAGGAGGCACTTTCCACAAGACACAAAACTGAGGATAAAATTAAGGCAGAGTCCATGGGGAAGAAGGCCTTGAGATTCTGCTTCTTTCCATAGGTGCAAAAGCTCAACAGAAGCTGATTTCATATAGAGAGAAAATAGGGTCAACAAATATTTTTCCTTAAATTCCAGAATTGCCTACATTCAGAAAATACAGGGATTTCAGCTAAAGTAGGGAGCAAGTAAGATTCATTAGCAAATGCTTCAAATCCTTAATTCACACTTCAAACAAACAAGTTAATTGTGCAGCTAACAGAGTGTGACTTGATTATAGGCCACTGGTGGCCATTACTAGATGAAAGGTGTGTGGATTTCAATAGTGTTTGAATTTTGTAACCCACCTTCATAGGAAAAGTTAAGCTTAGTCACCACCTCCGTTTGCTGACACCTGTGATCATGAAAGCCACATGAAAAACAAGCACCCCAGCTTTGAGCTTTTGGAATTGAAGAGTAAACAGGAGGAGAATTTATGAATTTTATAGATGTGATTGTTCTACCCCGCTTTGAAGAGTAGTTGAGTCTGGTCTCAGAAGACCTTAACATATGCATGAACACAGCCTTCCTAGCTGACACAGAACTCAAAAGGCATGCTGCTACGTTGCTTCAGCAGGGATCCCTTTGGGAAAGCAGAATGGAACCAGGCTCCAACCCTCAGATATTATTGATCAGTCATGCAGATGCCCCATTCCCAAAGACATGAGTCCAGGTCCATATGAAGACTTAATTAAAACTAAAAATGGTGGAAGCATCAAAAAACTGACCATTGATAAGTTTATATCATCTTGCTTTTGACCAGGTTGGTCCTATCCTCAGAATCTCAGATTCCATTACAAAGGGGAAAAGGACATTGTCTTCCTCTTCTCTTGCTTCTTGATACATGAAGCAGTAAGATGAAAGATAACAAGCCCAGAAGCATCATATTGTGTCACCTGAGGAGCAGCATGCACTGTAGGCTAAAAACACAGTCAATTGAACGTATCTTCCCGTGAACTTTGTGATATGATGATGCACATAATGTCAAAACTATTTTTAAAAAGGGGGGAGTTTGCTTTTCAGAGTGTTACAATGTGGCAACATCAATAGGAGGTCTTTTATTCTGGTCATGTAAAAAAGAAAGAGATTCCAATAAAGGGAAGCCCTCCCTGTCCAATGTGATGAGAGTCTACAAAGTCAATTCCAATGGATCTACAGCCAGCTGCACCCCAGAGGAACAGCCTTGACACAGTATCCTTATCCTCACTTGTAAAGACTCTCTAATTCCTTGGAGATCTGGGTCAAGCATTATGAGGAATATAAACCATAGAGAAGACCTAGGCCTTCTCTCGAAGAAGTTACAATCTAAGAAGAGTAGACCCGTAAATTAGAGAGTGGCACAAGACTCTAAGACCACTAAGATCAAGAGGGACCATGGAAAGTCCAAGAAGAGCCACAGGCACACATGCTGGAGAAGTCAGAATAAAGAACCAAAATGTGACAGCAGGGGAGGAAGGGCAGAGGGAAGGAGGTGGGAAAGGGAGAGCGGGGCTGCTGTCCTTGGTTCTGAACCAACATTGTGTTCCAGGGCAGCAATGCCTTACAGTGTCTTCACCCATCAGTGAGTCCTGAAACCAATTGATGGTGGAAATCAGTGTTTTTCAATCAAATGGAGTGGAGTAAAGTGGAATGGAGTATAAAATATCAGAGTCCACCACAGGTAGTACTGCTTCCAGAAACTTCTGTTCAGATATCCCATCATAAGTGAATACTCATATGCATGTGTGTGTTCTGGGTCATGACACGAAATATATTTCTGGCTGTATTGGAAAGTCACTGCTCTAGGGTACAGTTGTTTGTTTTCATCCTTAGATACTGAAGACTTCTGACCCTATTCCCAGGAATTCTGACCAAATTTTTAACCAAGAGGCAGTGGTAAGAGAGAACACAGGATGTAAATCAACAGAAACAAATAAGCAGAGAACCACAACCACTGAGAGACTGCCAGTGGAAGGACAGGGAGACACTTTTGTTGTTTCTACATCACAGTTGCCAAAATGTGGGGGGATATTTTCCCCCAAAAGTTGAAGTAGGAGGCATGTCTCCAACCTCAACTCCCAACTCTACAGGGGTTTCAAGAAGATACCTGAGTGCCAACCCATGAAAGCCCTTGCATGGGAGGCCACACAGGCTGCTGTAGGATGCCCGTTCCCTCATCTTTTGGTCTTCATGTTCAATGAAGGGCTTTAACTCAGTGTTAAATTGTAAACTGGCAATAATGATAACCACCTACGTCACGAGGTGGTCATGAGGATTAAATCAGCTAATATATGTAATGTCCTTAAAACAGGTCCTAGAACTCAGCAGATGTTATAAAAGGGTTAACCATTACCATCGATTCACTTGGATATAAGTTTCGATGGCAACTGTAAAGATTCCATATTACACAGCCATTGAAAACATTTATGAAGAATTTAATGCTTACTATACAATGTTGAGGAGAAAAAGCAAAATACAAAGTTATATAAGAGTATAATCTCAAATACGTTTTTAAAGAGTTCATAAAACTATTGGAATGAAATTTGCTAAAATGTTAACAGCAGTTGGATTTGGGTACGAGGCTTTAGATAAATTTCTTTTTTGTACATTTTCTTCTATTTTCTAATTTTTTCTACAATTAGCATATGTTTTTATAATTAGGAAAAAATATACTTCAAAGACTCTAACTCAAAGTCAAAATGACTTTAATCCTGAAATGTGCCACTTTGCAAGGCAGGCAATAAAACTGAACACAGGGATGAGAAAAGTGGCATGTTTTATTTGCACAGTCGTGCAGATAAACCACCACTTAGCAGGGATATGGTGTTGCTGATTTTCAGATCTTTCTGTGATATTTCACAACTGCTGAAAATGGGGGATTTGCCCAAACTTTTGATTTATTTCCAACCCCAGAGGGCAGAGTAACAGAGGTTATGTTAAACAGCCGGGGATACAGGCACAACAACTCCTCTCCTCCTGCCCACACCTCACCACAAAGGATCGGTGATAGTCCTGGCAAACATTTTTTTTTTTTTTTTTGTCTTTTGTCTTTTTCCGTGTCCAGCAACGGATCGCAACCCTCAGTGTTCGCAACCCTCAATGTTGCCCCCGCACCGGACTGGGGACCGGCAACGGGACTGCAACCCTCGGCGTCGCTCCCGCGCCTTGCTCAGCCAGTGAGCGGGAACCGGTCTGTACGTGGGATCCGAACCCTCGGGCGGGAGCGCCACCGCGCTTCCCAAGCGGCGCACTATCCAGTGCGCCACTGGGCCGGCCCCCTGGCAAACATTTTTAAGCCCTTACTACATGCCAAGCACTGAGTTTCCAGCAACATCTTATTTAAACTCCCCAATAACTATGATTACAGAGTAGCAGGTATTGTCATTGTCCCCACTGTACAGGTCAGGAAATTGAGAATTAAAACAGTGAAGTGACTTTATCATTCCATTTTATGCTCCCCTTCAAAGCAAACCTCCTTTACAGGGTATCTATACTGGTTGCCTCCAATCTCTGTCCTCCTCTTCCCTCCCGAGCCCATCCTTATCAGGCTTTTACCTATCTATTCCATCAAGACGGCTCTTCTCAAGGTCACCAGTGATGTCCATGTTGCCAAAGCCAATGACACATTCCTAGTCTTCATTTTACTTGTCCTACCGGCATCTTTCGACATCCCTCCCTCCCTTGAAACACTGTCCTCTTCTGGCCTGTAGCACTTCACGCTCTCTTGGTTTCCTGCTCCTTTGGCTGGCTCCTCCGCATCCCCCTGCCCTCCAAGCACTGGATTGCCCCAAAGCTCCGCCCCAGCCCTTGTCTCCACCTCCAGTTGCTCCCCAGCCATTTCATCCAGAGTCACAGCTTTAAAGATCATCTCTACATGGACCACCCCGAAATTCACACTTTCAGCCTGAACTCCTGGTTCATATATCCAACTGCCAATTAAATAACTTCACCCAAATATCTGCTGGGATCTTAAACTTCACGTATCTCACACATGAACCAATGGTCCCCCTCCCCCCATACACACAACCTGCTGTTTGTGTAGTTGCCCCCTCAGTAGAGGACAGCTCCACCCTGCCATGGCTCCAGCCAGACATTGAGAGTTACCCTTGTCTCCTCTACATCTGAAACATTAGAAGCAAATCCGTTCACTCTGCCTTCAAAATACAGTCATCCGCCTCATCCACAGTTTCACTTTCTGTGGTTTCAGTTACCCATGCTCAACCGCAGTCCAAAAATATTACGTGGAAAATTCCAGAAATAAACTATTCATGAGTTTTAAATTGTGTGTCGTTCTGAGTAGGGTGATGAAATCTTGCACCGTCCCGCTCTATCCCTCCCCAGACACGATTCATCCCTTTGTCCAGTGTCTCCATGCTGTACACTCAAACGCTACCCGCCTGGGAGTCACTTAGTAGCCATCTCGGTGATCAAATCGACTGTCATGGTATCATGGTGCTTATGTGCAAGTGACCCTTATTTTACGTAATGATGGCCCCAACGCACAAGAGTAGTGATGCCGGCAATTTGGATATGCCGAAGAGAAGCCGTAAAGTACTTCCTTTAAGTGACATGGTGGAAGTTTTTGAATTAAGAAGGAAAGAATACGTCATATGTTGAGGTTGTTAAGACCTACGGTAAGCAGGAATCTTCTATCCATGAAATCGTAAGAAGGAAAAAGAAATTCATGCTAGTTTTGCTGTCACACCTCAAACTGCAAGAGTTATGGCCACAGGGGATGATAAGTGCCTAGTTAAGACTGCAAAGGCATTAAATTTGTGGGTGGAAAACATGAACGGAAACGTGTAGAAATGGAAGCCCTGAGTTTCCAGCATCTCATTTAATCTTCCCAGTAACTCCATGATGTCGGCACTACCCGTGGTTTCAGGCACCCACTGGGAGTCTTGGAACATATCTGCCATGGATAAGGGGGGCTATCTTATGGCCACAATCCATCTTTGCTGCTGCTCCCTTGGTTCAGGCCACCAGCCCCTCTCCCAGGGATGACTGCAATGGCCTCCTATCCAGTCTCCCTGTCTACACTCTTGTTCCCGTGCACCAGCCAGGCGGATCCTCACGACGGCCTGCTAGGCCTGCATGATCTGGCCCCACTGTGTCTCTGATCTACTCTTTACCACCCTGCTCCAGCCACACCGTCCCCTTGCTGCTCCCTGACCAGGCCAGCACGCTCCTGCCCCAGGGCCTCTGCATGTGCAGTTCCTTGAGCCTAGAAGACACTCTTTTCTCAGAATTCTCCCTCCTCTCTTCTTGCACTCTGGGACTCAGCTCATATGTCCCCTTATGGGTAAGGCTTTCCCTAACCACTGCATAAAATAGCAACATCCCCTTACACACTTGCTATCCCTACATCACTTTCTGGATTCCGCACAGTCTATGTTCCCACCTGACGCAATGCACTGTGCGGTTTGCTACATCATTTGTGGACTGGCCTTCTCTGTTCCTTACCAACACCACCACCGGAGTGCAGAGATTTTCCCCATTTTGGCCACTGCTACATTCACAACTCCTAGAACAATGCTTGGCTCAGACTCAATAGTGAGTGAACAAATGAATGAATGAATGAATGAATGAATGAACAAATATGCCTGGTCATCCAGTAAATTCTGGTGCAGGTTTCAGACCTAGACCACAGGCCTCCAGAGCACACTCACCTCACATCCACGCTCTCCACCTCTGGCTGACAAGACATGTTCCCTGACAACCTCACAAAGTCAGAAATACCCAGCCGCACGCAGCCAGAGGAAGCGGGCGTGAGCCTCTTGGGGTCTGGGTGGAGAGTCTTCACAGAGCTGATCTCCGTATAGACCAGACTGTACACAAAGCCCCAGGAAGCATGGGACAAGCACGTGCCCTTATTCCCTAGAGGGCTCAGAGATGCAATGCAGACAGGCCAGTACAGATTTGCCTCCACCGCTGGAGAAATCACCCCAAACCCTGACCCTGCAACAGAGCCACCAGCCTCAGCTTCATCCCTCAGAGACGGCTTGGACACACGCCTCCATCCTCTCTGCTCATTTTGATCATGACCCCAGGCAGAAGGGCACGGAGCGTTTTCAGCACACAGTGCCCAACCCCTTTGTTTTAACGGGTCCCAGGCAATTCACTTTCAGAGCTTCTTTCACTTCCTTGGTTTAAAAAGTCAATCTCTGCACAACACAGTAGGAGCCCAGAGAATAGATAAGATAGTGAGACTAATCTATAACATTTGTGTTTAATGGTTAGATATTAATTGGCTTTTTTAAAAAGTGTGTAAATCAGTCCATTTTCAGTCTTTGCAATCAGCTCATTCTCATTAATGGAGAAGCGATCCTCCTCAACAGCTCTGCACTGCACAACACCTTGTCAAACTATAGTCCATTTATTTTTAAAAAATAAAATAGATCTATCACAATTTGAAATACAGAAAGTCATTAAAATAATAATTAAAAACACAACCACAAACACAATAAAAGTTCCATGATAATAAACTACATTTTAATGTGTATTAATTCCCCTAATGATTGAGTCTATACTTCTTTCAGGGTCAAATCAATGTCTGTACCAAAATTAAAAATTCAATTAAATTCTATTCACTGTATCTTTCAAGTGAGTCTATTGTTTGCTTTTGTTTCCTATCAGGCCATTTGTCAGTTCTTCTAGCCCAAGATTACAAATAGAAGGGACATGGCCCCATCAAGGTCAGAGGGAACACGTCCAAAGCCTACCCACTCCACCTTCACCATCTTCTGCTCATTTTTCACTTGTGACCTTGCTCAAGGAGGGGAGGGGGGGCACGTTCCTGTCCCCACTCGTCCTGTGGGCCCTGCCTGGCACGCTCTCCCTCTCACTCGCCAGCCGTGTATCTCCACGGGGAGCCCAATTCAGCCTCCACAAACAACAAGCTCACATTGTCTGTCCCTCTTTAAACTTCCTCTTGCCCCAAAACACACCAAGTCAGTCTCTCCCATCCAAAGCCCACCTCCCCTGGGTGTTCAGAGCCAGGAAAAGCACATCTGCTTCTGAGTTCCCTGCACCAGTGCAAGTGATTAACCAAGTCTTTCCCTTGCCTCATGATTTTTTTCTAGAATTAAAACACATGCACAGAGAGAGAGAGAGAGAGAGAGAGAGAGAATGTGCAAGCTTGGGAATAAATTGACTGCTAGTGACTATTTGATGAGCTGGAGGGTTAGATTGTGGAGGTGATAGGGGGACTCTCCTCTTGAGTCCCCTCCCTACAATCCATCACTGCCCACGATGCCTCAGAGCCAGTGTGGAGACTCGGGTCCTGGGCCACACCTGGGTCTGAGCTAGTGGGCAAGCTCGGATCACCCACGCCACCACGCCTTTGCTGGTGACCACTAGGGGGCAATAGCATCACCATGCATATCAGAGAGAAGGTCACTGTCAGCTTGTTTTGCAAAGCCCAAGGAGATTTAGAATTTGGAAAGGGGAATGACCCCAGAACCTCCCTCTACCACAGCAGACACCAGCAGTGACCCCCAGTCTCATGCCCATCTTCAAATGAAGAAAAACAAGATACTGAATGAAACATGATGTACTTCGGGACCCAACATGAATTAGTGACAAAGATGAAATAAAACCAGAAGTGGTTACTGAATATTTACGGTCTTTTGTGAGTAGCCCTGAAAGTCTAAGAAAGCCCAGTACCACACATGCACCTCCTTTCTGGCCCCTTTGCAGCTGTGGTTTTGGGAGCAGGCATGGAACCCTCTGGAGACAGCCCCTCTCACTTGAGCTGGCCTGGTTCTGCTGTCACACCAGGGAGCTGGAGATTCCAGGCACCTCCAGGCCCAGCCTCTCAAAAGAGCCCTTCCACCTCCAGAGGACAAAGAACGCAGACTTGCAATGGACCCCGAGGACCAAGCGCCTCGGAAGAGCGCTGGGGGTGTGCAGAGTGGAGGCTGAGGGAAGGAGCAGGAGGCACAGAGGTTCTCATTAACCAAGACGGCCCCACGCTGGTGCCACGCTTTATAAGTCTCAGCTGTACAATGCTTTCTAAAATATAGGTGCAATTTGGGCCTGTGGTTAATACTGTTTAATTTTATTTTGTACTGTGTAATACTTTCCCAAGCTGGGTCTAGGGTAAGTCTTGAGTCTCAGCTCCAGACTTTGCTGAGTTGGCGAATGAACCTAGTTAAGCAGCCATGCACAAGCGCCAGCCCCTCAGCCAGGCGCCTGTCCCCATGCAACTCTCAGAGCCACCAGCAACCCCAGAATGCTCTGTCCATGCTCACCTCTTCACTCTCCTCACTGGTACCCACTTGCCCATGGCCCACCCTACAAGGAGGGGAGGTAGACCTGGTGGTCCCTGGGATTGATGCCCAGCCAGATAGTCCACTGACAAAGATCCTGCTGGCTGACCTGTGATCTCAGTCACTTGTTCTGTGCCAGGCCATCTGCATCTCATTTTTGGTTTGGAAAATATGATCACTGTGGTCCCGGTGGAAGGAGATGAGACTCCAAGATAGAAATCACATTTTCTAATCCTGGTTCCACCACTCACAAGGTGTGTGACTCCAGGCAAGTCACTTAACATCTGAGAGCCTCATTTTTGCCCTCAGAGGGTCGCTAGGAGGGCTAGGCGAGATGAAGCATTGAACACCTTCTGCACAGAGTGTGGCGTGCAGTAGGTGCTCAATAAATGATGAATGCTCCTTCGTGGCTAATAATGACAGTCTTTCCCTGTTGCCTTGGGGTTAAGGGAACAATCATAAAATATACGTATTACCTGAAGTGGGAATATACCCATAAGATACCAGGGGCCTGTCAAGGTCAAGGGCATGAAAAGCGGGTGTCCAAAACCTGCTTTCCTGCTCTGCAGTTCCACAGAAGCCAGTCCTGCTCCAGCTCGACTGGTCCTCCAGGGGTTCTGGAGCAAGCAGATGTAGAGAGGGTGCACCTCGGGGGAGTCTGCACGAAAACACCCAATAGCACGAAAAAACCCACTCAGCCAAAATACCCCATCAATGCCAGCATGTAAAAAGAAAGAGAAACGGGATTTTCATGCCCAGCATGGTAAGCATTAAGAAAGAGACTCATAGTCCCAGGGCAGCCA
>NW_007728189.1:124827-128918 GCF_000696425.1 Galeopterus variegatus | reverse complement strand
AGAGAGGGTGCACCTCGGGGGAGTCTGCACGAAAACACCCAATAGCACGAAAAAACCCACTCGGCCAAAAAAGAAAGAGAAATGGGATTTTCATGCCCAGCATGGTAAGCATTAAGAAAGAGACTCATAGTCCCAGGGCAGCCACTGGGGTGGCCAGAGGGTCCCCTGCTATGGAGGGTGGCACTGGTGGACTAACCAGGCACTGGGCAGCCACGCTGGTCCGATGTTCAGTAGCTGTGACTTTTTCTGGATCCCAATAAAGTGCCTTTTACTTTATTTGTCCAGATTATTTATAAATGGATTTTTCAATAAAGAACCGAGCTCAGGATGCATGATGGATTTTCTCTGGCACTTCTCACGGGGCACGTTCGTCCCCACTGCTGACTGCCGGGCCCAGTAGTACACGTCCTCATCAGCCCCTCCTCCTTCTGGCCACCAATTGGCTTTCAATAATTTCTCAGAAGCCCAGGGGTAGTCACTAAATTTAAATTCCTGTCCTAAAAACTCAAGTTCAACTCAGTAAGCACTACTGATGCCCTACAGGGGCGAGACATCAGGCTAGGAGCAGGGGAGAGAGGTAGCAGAGGAGAAAATCAAAGATTACCTGAAGCATCTTCCAATTTAGAAAAGAATATACTTGTGTACAAAACTGAGCACAACGGAAGGAACCCAGATAAGAGCTAGAATAAGGACATAATGTCCATGGATAAAAGACCAAAGTGTCTGTCACTTAGGATACTTTTGGTTGCAAAATTACAGAAAATCCTACCTAAAGTACGTTAAAGAAGGAAAATATGTTATTTCATGTCACAAGAGGTCTGAAGGCAGTGTTGATATCAACCACGTCATCGAGCACCTGGGTCTTCCTCTCGGCTCGGCCATGCTCTGACCTTGGGCTGCAGGATAATCATAGCAGCTCCCTCCAACCACGTGTCCTAAAGTCTAGAAGACAGAACTCTTACACCCCTTTTTAAGAGGTAGGAGGTTTTCCCAGAAGCTCCTACCATCTCACTGGCAATACGTAAGTTTCAAGCCACGCCTAAACCAACCACTGGCCCGGTGGGCTTACACGGATCTAGATCTACCCCGTAGAACTGGAGAGGGGCCTGGCCTCTCCTGCAGAATCTGGCCACTGATACCTGAACACAATCGTGACCCTGTTGGCAAGAAATAAGAAGGGATGGCCATCGGATAAACTGTGAAATGTTGCCCTTGCCTGGAGAAACTGATACTCTCAGAAGATAGTCTGAGTTAAACTAGCAAAATAGACACAATAAAGGCATCTATCTTATCTATCTTGTTCTTTGCTGTTTCCTTTGCAAGTAGCACACTGTCTCACATACGGTAGACGCTCAAATATCTGTTGAATGAATGAATGAGTGCTGGAATTAATCCAAGAGATTGTCTGGAAATAGATTCAAGAACATTCAAACACCCCCTGCCCCAGTCAGGTCTCAGAGAAGCTGGACAAGAAGACTGTAGCTCAGCAAGCAAGAACCTAACTGGGGGCACTGAAGCCTGTTGAAAGAAAGACAGCAATCGAAGACAGGGGACTTCCCGAGGAGCCAACGGTTGGCACTGCTTGTCCAGCACTGTCCAGGGAAGAGAGACCCCGAGTCTCAGGGACATGAGCTATCCAGTGCCAGGAGAGGCCTTCGCCCCTGGGAAGCAGAGATCACTCCTCTACCTTTCCATGGTATGGATTTTCCAGCCCTATCAACAGCCTCCCATCCTTTGCCCCAACTCCCTGCACACGAGCCATCCTCTGATGAGATGGTGCTATGGGTAGGGGGTGCCCTGTGGGGTGGGGCTCTGGTGGTGGCCAGCAGAAGTCATCCTCTCACAAAGCAGATGTTGCTGCTGGGCTGAGGACAGACATGCAGCCATACAAATGTCCCCCCTAGATCTAAACAAACACATGTTAGACTCGAGGACTTTGCCTTAACAGCAAATACAATCACTTAGGCAAAAGATGATGATATGTTCCTCTAAACTGAACCTGTGGTCCTTTCTGGATGAAAATTTACTCAGGCAAGGAAATAAAAATTCTTTTCTCTTAATATTACTTACTATTCAGGTAAAATTCAGCACCCAGTGCTCACCCTGAGACACTGAGGGGCTAACACGGTCATTTGGGAAGCTGACTGTCATGTGTCACAGACGTTGGCATCAAGACTTCTGAAGGGGTGCCACCATTTACTGAAGTAGACAAATGGACATTTAATATTGAACGTTTGCTCTTTAGAGTTCTGTTTCAACTTCCTGCACTTTGCAGTCTGATGCAAGTTCTACCAGATCCATCCAGGGCGTGGGAAGCAGGTAAATCACTGCATTATCAGAGGTTACTGGTGCTCTGTACCAAAAGTAGGCATGTTTCTGTTGAAAGCAGTAAGATCTGACCTATAGGTATCTAGGTCAAAGTGTTGACCAGAGACCAGAAAAATGTCTCAACTTCTTTAAATGACCAACGCTGCTGATCAATAACAAGCATTACCGAGGCACACTCCACAGCTACCCAGAGTGGCTCACAACCAGCCCACCGAAGACGGGACGCCGAGGGTGGAAAAGTCCTAAGACTGGGCAAGGTGGGGCCCAGGAAAGAGGGGCTGGACCAAAGCGAGCAGTTAGGACATAAACAGGTATGAGGTCAAGGTCAGGTGGCCCAGATCCAAGGCTCAGCCCCTCCTGCAAAAGCCCATGTCCTGCCGCGAGCACCTGCAGCCTCCTTTCTCCGCCCTGTGCCTGTGGAAGACGGGTGATGCCGAGCTGCTCCCAGAAGGGCTCGAGCCACAGTCAAGGTCAAACCAACCCTGTGCTCTTCTCTGCTTCTTCACACTCAACCTGAACGCTGCTTACTCTTTCAAAATGTAGGGGTTGGGTGGAGGGACGCTGATAACCATGCCCTGAAGGCCGCCTGCTCTTTGAAAGGAGCAAAATGCTTCACCAGGTTGGAAGAGAAAAACGATTTCCCTGGCTGGTCTTTTCTATAATCAGACGTCTTGACTCAGGGCTTTCCTCCACCCACCCGTGCATCTCTCTTTTCTGGATTCCTTCGATCGGTTGACATGGAATCCAACAAGGCACCTGTCTCTTCTGTCTTCAGGCCCATTGCCACGAGTCAGGATCCCTGCTCCGCCCCAGCCAAGTCTCCTCTCACCTTCTCAACGACCCCACTCCTGAAGGTTTCTTTCCTCCGTATCCTCAATTAAAATGAATTTCCCTCCCTTCCTCCCTCCAACTCTCTCTCCGTTGGTTCATTCCCATTCCCACCCCCTTTGTCTCCTCCACGGTCACTACAATACTTGCCCATGTCCAATCCCAACCTCTAGGTCACCAAACCCAGTGACATCTTCCCTTCATCTCAGCTTCTCAGCAGCTTTCACCAGAGTCGGTCAAGCCTTTCTCCTGTCTCAGGTCCTGGGAATCCACACAGACCTGCTTTCGTCACCATCTCCCCTTCTCCTGACCTCTGAGCATCTGCTTCCTGCAGATCCTGCCCTGCCGTCTTCCCCTCTCCCTGCACTTTGTCCTGTGACAATCGTGTCCTGGTTCATGGCTATAAGCACCAGCTCCTGGTTGACCTTCAAACATACGTCTCAAGCCTACTTATCCGAGCTCCTGATCGAGCATCCACCTGCCTAGTCGGCCTCTCCATTTGCACATGCGATAAACATCTCACATTTAACACGTTCAGAATACATGGTTCTATTTGCCTCCTCAGACCTGTTTCCCCAGGCTTCACCTTCTCTACATGTTGCCCCGCTGATCGCCCAGTTACTCAAGTCGAAAACCTATAGATTCTGCTGGTTCGAACTCTCAGGGATATTCAAAGCTGTTCACCACTCTTCACCCCAGGACAGAACCCGATCTACACGGCTGCCGTGTCTTACGCCACGATAGCTGTATTCGCCCAACCAGCCCCGGACCACACTCCTGCCCCCGGGACCCAGAAAGACCTCAGAATCCATTCCCGGCCTTCCTCTAGCCTCCTGCAGCTTCCCACCATGCTCCGAGTGGGGCTCCTGCCACCTCTCCCACCCCCTACCCCCTACCCCCGGCAATCTCTGCGTTCCAGCCCCCAGGCCCCCCTC
>NW_007728189.1:122692-123913 GCF_000696425.1 Galeopterus variegatus | reverse complement strand
CCCCCTACCCCCTACCCCCGGCAATCTCTGCGTTCCAGCCCCCAGGCCCCCCTCAGACTGGGACACACTAAGCTCTTTCCCGTCTCTTTGTGATCACTGTTCTCCTCACCTAAAATGCTCCTTTCCTGGCCCTTCCCAAGGCCACCTTCCTCTCTTCCCTCCCATCTCAACGTAAAGATTCCGCCTCCCCAGGGATCAGCCCCCTAGGGAAGCACCGCTCCCCTTCCCAGCCATCACCCTCTTCCGGGCACCTCCTCCTTTGTTCGCAGCACTTGTCACCGATGAAATTACCTTGGCTATTTATTTACTGACTGCTGTGGATTCCATTGTTTTCCCCAAAGTTCCCATGTTGAAGCCCTAGCCCCCAATGTGATGGTATTTGGAGACGGAGTCTTTGGGAGGTGATCAGGGTCAGATGAGATCAGGAAGGTGGGGACCTCATGATAGGATTAGTGGCTTGAGAGAGAGAACTTCACCACATGTGGACACAAGACGGTGGCTATCTGCAAGCCAGGAAGTGAGCCACCACCAAGTACCAAACTGGCTGGTACCTTCATCTTGGACTTCCCAGCCTCCAGAACAGTGAGAAATAAATGCCTATCGTTTAAGCCAGCCAGTCTGTGGATTTTTGTTATAGCAGCCCAAGTAGACTAATACACTGATTTGTTTCTCATACTCCCTCACTAAAATATAAACTACAGGAGGCAGAAAATGTGTCTCACTTATTCACCATTGNACTCCCTCACTAAAATATAAACTACAGGAGGCAGAAAATGTGTCTCACTTATTCACCATTGTGTTCCAGGGTTAGCAGGATGCCCAAAAGATGACAGGTGACCCCAGAAAGTGTGAATGTTGATCCTGCTCCGGCTTTGTAGTTACAACTTGCTGTTTTTATAAGAAGAAAATGTCTAATACTCTAAGTCCAAATGCAAATGATAGAGATGAGAAAGGTGTTTAAGATCCAAATAGCTTTAATACCAAAAGGGGGAGGGGTCCGGTGATATTTTTTAAGAAGAAATCATTCATTTCAAGAGTTGGAAGGTTCTGTCTAAAAGGCAATCAGTCCGCCCCGTCTTCAATCTGCAATGCAGCTAAACTAGCATTTCCTGATGTGTGCGCACAGAACGTTCTCCCCACAGATGCTCTGCCAAAATAACGGGCAGGGGAGAGGGGGCGGTGCTCGTGGTCAAACAAGCGAGCCACGCGCTGCAGGTTACA
>NW_007728189.1:108516-122161 GCF_000696425.1 Galeopterus variegatus | reverse complement strand
CCCCCACAAAGATATGCTGAAATCCTAACCCCAGGACCTGTGAATGTGACCTTATTTGGGAAAAGAGTCATTGCAGATGTGACCAAGTTAAGATGAGGCCATACCAGAGTAGAATGAGCCCCAATCCAATATGACTGGTGTCCTTATAAGACGTCCATGTTGGGCTGGCCGGTTAGCTCAGGTGGTTAGAGGAAGTTGTTATAACACCGGGGTCAAGGGTTTGAATCCCCTACCAGCCAGCCACCCCAAAAAAAAAAAAAAGTCCATATGAAGACAGAGATTGGACTGATGCAGATGCAAGCCAAGGAACACCATCAATGGCCACCACCAGACACCAGGAAGAGGCCAGGAAGGACCCTCCCCAGAGTCTCAGAGGGAGCACGGCCCTGTGGGCACCTGGACCTCTAGCCTCTGGAACTATGACGGAATAAATTTCTGCTGGCTAAAGCCTCCCAGTTAATGGTACTTTGTTACAGCAGCCACAGGAAACTAATACCCTACAACCCTCAGAGCAAGGATGTCTGGTCCCCTCCCACAGCCTCCTGACACCCGCAGAACCACACATCTTCCACTCCACACCCAACTGGCTCCAGCCACTAGTGCCACGTTGCCACTTGGCCGAGTGTCACCCTGGAACCCCTCCTTTACTTTCCTTCTCAACACCTTTGTCCCCCCGCAGCCCCCCAACCATAGATAACGTCTCCCTCACGGCACCAGCCACTTAAAACTTACACCCACATCTGAGAGCATGGTCACATGTCACACGGTCTGCGTTTTAATCCTCCCTCATCTTCTTCCTCCTCAGTTTTTGCACCAAAAATGTTATAAATTGTCCAAATAAAACCCTTTACCTACCCCTCATGGACTTCAGCACCATAGCATGGCTCTGAGACCCCTGCCGTACCTGAAGCCCACTCTTCTCCCCAGCTCCTCTGCCAGCGCTGCCTTCTGCCCAGGTACACACGCCCACCCTGATGCTGCCGCCCCCCACCCCCACCTCACTCTGTCCCCACTTGACCAAACCCACCACGCTCCCCCCATCCGCCCCAGTGCCTTTGCACAGCCTGTCCCCGCTGCTGAGAACGGCCATCCTCCTGCTCCTCCCTGGTCTGTCTGCTGAGCTCCTACCCTAAACCTGGCCTAGTCTTGACCTCCTCCAAAAGGCCTTTCCCAGCACTTGACACTCCGCCCAACCCCTCCATCCAGTTGTCCAGCACCAGCGGTGACATTCAAAACATTCAACAACTGGTCTGGCACAGACGCTGCTACTCAGAATGGACACAGGCCACAGCAGCATTCAGGGAGCTTGGGTGGCACCCACCCAGCAACAGCTGCTTCGATGGGTTAACAGTTCCTGAGCCCTGGTGGCCAGCAGCCTGGCCAGACAGGTCCTGTGGAATTGTACGGGATGCTCCTGGAGAATAGGTGTTTGGGCATCTGCTGTGCTCTGGGATAGGACGAGGTCTTACTCCAGGGCCTGCCAGCCTACCTGGCACAAAGGGAAGGCTCGATTAACATTTGTCGAGCTGAACCAAACTCTTTCAGGCAAAGACAAAAGGGAAAGACTGAGGATTTTCCCAGACTGTCACATCTACTTGGTGAGCCAAATAAAACCTGTTCCTGGACGGTCTGTTTGCTCAGATGGTGAGTCTGTCAGATTTCACAGCTTCGGCCACCTCATGAAGCTCTGACCTGAAAATAAATTGAGAGGGAATAAAAAAAGAAGGAGGAAGAACAAGAGGAAATGATATGCTCCTTCTGAGGCCGTTCTTTTGGCAAGCACACTCCAGGCAGTTCCAAAAACCAGAAGGAAATCTTCGTTATGTCAGGGAAACCGACATAAATCTCCAACAATTTTGCTTTTCCGGCAATACTTTGTGTGCTCCTGGGAAGCTGGAACCTAGTTCTTGGGCAATTTCAATGCAGAGGCTTGTCTTGTGTCATACAAGAGGCCACAAAACTTTCTAAGACCAAAGAAGAGGACTGCTGTTCCGGGCGGAATACAGATTCCAGGGGCAAGAGACATGTGGCCGTGACCACTTCCCATACACGCCCCACCTGCAGCTCTGGGCTCACTCCTTTCCCCAGCGAGTCTGAAGACACATGTACAGGCTGAAAAGGGACCACCCTAAGGGGACCCCCACTGGTGTGCAGCAAAAGACTCCTGTCATGGACTGAACTGTGCCCCCCAAATTCACGTGTTGAAGCCCTAACCCCCAGTACCTAAAAATGTAACTGTATTTGGAAATAGGGCCAAGTTAAAATGAGGTCATTAAGGTGTGTCCATCCAATCTGACTGGTGTCCTCATAAGAAGAGGAAGTTTGGACACTCAGAGAGAGACACTGGAGAGGTGTGCCCATAGAGGAGAGACCATGTGAGGACACAGCAGGAAGGCGGCCGTCTACAAGCCCAGGAGAGAGACCTCAAGAGAAACCAAGCCTGCTGACGCCTTGATCTTGGACTTCCGGCCTCCAGAATTGTGGGGAAATGAACTTCTGTTGTTAAGTGGTCCAGTCTGAGGTACTTTGTTATGGCAGCCCTAGCAAACTCATACACCCCCTAAAGGGGGAATTGCCAATCTTAAGGTTCATACCACACAGATTATCCACCTAAGACGTGTGGGCACTGCAGATTATGCCCCAAATCCCAGTGGTCCTGGAGTCTGATCTGGGGCAGCTGTGGTCGCTGCACGGGCTGTGGGTTAGTAACTTAGGTTTAAATCCGGGTTCTTCAGCTGATCCGCTGTGTTACCCAGGCCTCAGGTCGCTCCTCTCTAAAACAGGGGTAATAACAGCCTTTGCTTCTTAGCATTTTGTGAGATTCGGATCCGATTCTATCTTTAAAGTACAAAACGTAAGTGCCCAGCAAATAAAAAGCTCAATTAATACCACCCATTATATTCTATTACATTCTATTTTCAATCCTTCCTCAACACGCAATTCCACTCTGATTGCTTCAGGCGTGAGGAGTGCGAAGACGTTCCCTTAAGAAAGAGGGAGAAAAGACGGTGCTGTTCGACCAAGACTCAGAAAACGAGGTGCCAGGATGGGAACAGTGTCACAAGATTTCTGGAACTCGGCCCCGGTTCTGCTGTCACCACCCCCCACCCTCTGCCCTGCCATCTACTTGACGAACAAAATTCTTAAACTGAGCCAGTCTTGAGTCTTTGGGGTCAGAAAGGACACAGTGAGGTCGGTGGGGCCCTCTCCTGAGCTGTCTGCAGAGACAGACCTGTCTGGGGCTGGGATGTGGGACAGCAGCCTGCAATGGGGGGAAGACAGTGGACGACCCTGGGGAGTCTAGGCAGAGGAGGGCGCAGGAACCCGAGCAATGCCCCCGGACGCTGAGCCCTTCAGAGGCCCAGGGAGGAGCCACACAGGGAAGTGCCAGCCCTGACCAAACTCCCGAGCCCACGAGCTCACATCACCAAGTCTGTAGATTTCTCACGGGAGCCTAGAAGACTGCAGCCTCCAGAGCCACAGATACAGCCTGAGAACACAAGAGGAGAGGTGGGGGTGCATGCACGCACGCGCGCATGTGTCCCCGCATTCTCTAGACGAGCATCGGCACTGGAAGTTGTCTGATTCCTTCATTCCGCGGGGCCAGGATAACATCAAGAACGTAACAGTTTAAAGAGAGGAGGGCATTTTCATCAGCCCTGGCCTCTACATTCAGATCCTAGAACCTGTGCAAACCTATTAATCCAGATGCCACCTCTGGAAAAGGAGAGTGGAGAGTCCGGCCTTCAGTGGACTCTGCCACCCTCAGAACCCAGCGTCCCAGGGAGGCTGTGGCCCCTCCCACAGGGGACACCAGTGGCTCATCCTCAGCCTAGTCCCTCATCCCACGAACACCTCCTGGGCACCACCCTGCACAGAGACCATATGAGCACCTGCCCCAGCCTCTGAAGCAGCAGCACCAACTCCATCGCAATGAACTTTATCAAGGACCCCAGGGAGAGCTTCCCCAGGCAGGCCAGTGGTCCCTGAGCAGAGAGCCTGATGCCTTTTTCCACTCCCCACTGAAGAGATCAGGCCTGGGACGGAGATGAGAAAGCCTCAGCCATCCCCGGCCAAGGATGGAATAGATTAGCAAGGCAGGGAAGTGTCTCTCCCAGTCCCAGAGGAAAGGGACAGAAAGCCATCTGGACATCAGAGGCCAGAGGAGTATCTGGTACTGGATGTTGCAAATGTGCCATGGTGCCGGGGAGTCTGGGGAAAGGGCCCCAGGAGCCCAAAGCTGACATTGGCAGGGCCATTTCCATCCGGTCTGAGAGGGAAGGAGGGGAGGGGACAAGTCTCTCTCCACCTGGCATCACTCCTGGGAATGAGACAGCCAAGGCTGTGCTCAGTGGCCACTGGGCAGGGACCACGGAATTAGACCCTGGGTAGGGCTGGCCCCCGCCTGCATCTGGAAGAGAAATTTGCCCTCACTACCCCCATGCTCTGCTGCATCAGAATGACCTGGCCTGCTCAGCTCCTGGGATCTGGGGGTGCAGAGACGGGGAAGTGTCACACAGGAGGTCTCCGTGCCAGCTCTGGCTCTGGAAGTCTCTGGGACTGTTCCAGCTCAGTAGGGAAGGCTTTATGGCTAACGTGGAGGTCCCATAGCTGGATCAATGACAAACTGTGACTGTACCTGGGCCAGGGGACTCACTCTGCTAAACTTTCATCTGTATGTCAATCTGGATGTTGTCAGGACTAACTGCCTCACAGCAGTGCAAAGAGAACACCAGCTCTGCAGACCACTGGACCTGGACACTTCCTGCCCCGTGAGGGGATCTCAGCCTCTCAGGTTCAGACTAGTCAAGGGGACAACTGGACAACTTCCCGGACACCTAAGGAGGCCCCTGAAATGTTGGCCCCTTCTCTGGGGGGGACGGGATATGGCCTGAACAGACTGTGTCCTACAGTGCAGCGAGAGCCACCACCACCCGGAGAATTTGCCAAGCCTCTGCACACACGTGTCATAAAATCCACCTTCGATCTCTGTTTAAATGCCTGTAAACTTGGCTTTTTAAAAACACTTTGTTCTGGCTGTGATACAAGCCCTCTGAAAGATCGATGTCCAGCGCTGCCCTTGCTCAAGCGCCGCTCCGTGGGACAGCTCACACACGCGACAAGGCGCTGGGGAGCCGGGCTGGGGAGGGCCCGCTCACGGCTGTGTCCAAGCTGCGAAAACCAAGGGCAGAGCAAGATGGCACCCATCTTCCAAACAGGTGAATTTGCAGGACCGTGGACTGCACAGACACAGAAAGGAGCCCAGACTCCTGTCTCAGGCCTGGGTGGGAGGAGAGCGGAGAGCCAGGGCTCAGAGTCACACTCATCCCAGGGAGAGAGGCGGCCAGCCACCTCAGCCCAGTGACACAAGCAGACAGCAAGGTGGAGGCAGGACCTGAACAGAAGCAGGAGCCACGCCAGCTGGGGATGTTGATGCCGGGTCCCTAACAGAGTCTCCTGAAAGGTCTCCTGAGGGGACAGGGTCAGCCCTTATGGTCCCTATAGCCCTGGGAGGGAAGGACACACATCCACCTGAGTCTAGTCCCCAGCGAGACTTCCCTGAACGATGGCAGGACCTTCCCAGGCTTCTCCCAGCCCTGGCCCTGCCCTCCTTCCCTGCACTGCCAGGCGCCCGGGCTGCACAAAACCCTCGGCCGGCTGGCCCTCCTGCCACCGCCCCAGACCCCAGCTCCTCCCTCAGGAAGGGAGACCACGTCACCCGTCTCTGTAGCCCCAAAGCGAATACAGGGCACTCGATACGTACAGGTTAAATCCATCCCTCGATGAGTCCTCACATCTGGTATTCTGTAACATTTGCCTTAAGTCACGGTTTTAACAAAGCACATTTTTTATTTTAAGAAAATAAAGAGCTGGAAAAGAAATTACTCCAAAATGCCTTTCAGGTGACCATAGCCTAAGCCTGATGGGTCTGATCATGACACCCTTGCCCACCTGGTGGCAGCGTGTTCTAACTGCAGGTTCAGTTATTTGAGTAGTTACAAATAAATTATTGAAACCATAAATTTAAATATTCAAAAGCACCATGGTAACATCAAAAGAAGTCATGAGACCGGGCGTGTGTGTGAAATGCGATTTTCCTGGCTGACCCCAGGTGAGGAATAATCCTAAAGATGTGTGACCTGGAGTCCCCTGAGCCGTCACTCCCAGCCCGTGGCCCCAGGGACCAGCTGGGTCCTTCTGACCTAATGCTCACCTCCCACGCTTCCCGAAGCGTGCTAAGGATCCCAGGCCCCACGGGAGTCACGCAGAGAGTAGCAAAAGTGCAGAAACTTTGGGTGAGAGGAAGAAACAGTCCTCCCTGTGTAGGGTGAGGGGTGAGCAACGTGAGCTGATGTGGCCTGGGGCCTGCAAGTGGGAGACACAGGGCTTCCCACCGTGATGCCACCACCAGGTAAAGGTGTCGCCGGACACTCAAGAGATCCACCTCGAGAGCAGGTCTCTATGCATGCAGATTGTCCCCTCCCATGGCACCTGGCACAGGAAGGGTACCATGAATGCTCACTAGCAGAATAAATATGAATAGATCACAGCAGTCACCAAGATATGTGTTGTGTGTTAGGGTTGGGGGATTCCCGTCTGGGTGTCCTCAGGACAGCCCCACTTCGTGCAAGAGGAAGGGGGGCTCAGGGGCACTAAGTCACTCTGGAGCCTCTGAGAAGCAGAGTGGAACCAGCCCAGGGTCGTGAGGGGCGACGTGCAGATTCTCAACTTTGTTGTAAAGGGTGGGGGGAGGGGTCTGCGGATCTTAGTCCTGCGATTTTTTTGAGATAATAAGAGCTACCGGTTGATGCCATGTGCTAGTCTCACATTCTCTAATCTCATAACAACTCAAGGGGCCAGGTGCTGTTACTAGCCCATTCTACAGGTGAGAGACTGAGGGCCAGAGGGGCTGCCTTCCCGAGCCTAGAGCTGGGCGCGGTGGCGCCGCAACCTGTTCGGCGGCCCCGCTGTTGCCTGCTCTGCTCGGCTGCTGCCCTCCCCGGCCCCCGTGGGGACGGGCCCCTCCTGCAAGTCCCCCGCACTGGCACATGGAACCTGCACTGGGGTCTGTCTGGTTCTTGAGACAACTGTGGGTCCGGCTCAGCCCCACCTTCGAGGGGAAAGAAGTAGCTGCCAGGCCCATCCGTTGCTTCCGACTAACCACACAGAAATGAAAGCAGAAAGGATCAGGGAAAGAGGAACATGTCCGTGATGCACACGGGCAGGAATAAAGCCCTAAACCATGCATCAGTGTTGCCAGCAGTTCTCAGACTCACAAAACCCAGGGAGGCGTGCTCCTTGTAGAAACCAAGAGACGCAGAGACCGCCCTGCTGGAGGATGTGAGTGCTCCCCACAGGAGCTGGCCGGGAACCAGCAGGGAGGCCACATTCCCACATCCCAGCTCGACGCCTTAAACCAGGTGAAAACAGCCCCGTGGGGGTCTCCCGTCAGGAAATCAGGTGGGCCCCTCAGAGGCCCCTGCCTGCATGGCCGAAGTGCCAGCAGTGATCAAATCGGAGGCGAGGCCGGCGTCGGGAGGACGATGGTCTGGGACGAGGGGCGAGACAGGCGAGCACAGGATCCAGCCAGGGACGTGCAAAGGCAGGAGGAGGCCACGGCAGCAGGGAAGAGGTCCCCAAGGCAGGAGAGGACAGAGGCTCGGAGGGGCCGAGGCTGCAGCAAAGAGCAAAACCCAAGGCTGGGCCAGGGTGGCCGACAGGGGAAGACCGTGCCCAGGGTGCTGCTTGTTAAGAGCCCCTCTCACCGAAGACCAAAGACTGGGCTTCCCGGCAGCACCCATTGACCCATCCACCCATTCATTCCACAAACCTGCACTGAGCACACGCCAGGTCCTACTGTGGGTGCTGGGGACACAACGAAACAGATAAAAGTCCCTGTCTATGACGGCCAGAGGGAGCCACACAGGTACCTGGGGGGAGAGCATTCCAGGCAAGAACGGCCAGTGCAAAGGCCCTGGGGTGAGAAAGGGCGAGAGGCCCGAGAGGCCACTGTGCCTGGACTGGAGTGGGGGGGGGGCAGGTTCGGTGGCTCGTGCAGGGACAGGGCCTGTCACAGCGAGGACTTCAGCTTCTGCTCGGAGGGGCCGCGGGAGGGCTTGAGCAGAGAAGTGGGGTGATCCTTGCACGCGCTGTGCTGAGAAGCTGCTACAGGAAGCAGGTGAGGCGGGGGCCATGTTTTGCTGCATCTAAACCGAGGTGATGGTGAAATGGCGTGGCTAGCAGGGAGCCCGTCGCTGACCAAGTTCTGCTGTAACAGGAAAAACAGAAACGGGGAAATGAGTCCGGAGGGGGATTCTCTGGCACTGGGCACAGCGTGGGTTCTGCGGGGAAAATGGTAGAGAAGGACGGGAGGAAGACGACGCCCCCCGGGAGCCGCCGGCACGGAGGGAGAAAGGCCGCACGGGCGCGGGCCCAGCTGCCCTCCACCTGCCCCACGTGTCACGGGCGAGGTTGGCAGGTGCCTCCTCAGGGGCTGGGAAGCCGGTCGGCAGCCACTGGGAGCGCAGGGCAGGGGTGGGGGGATGCCCTGCCCAAGAGAGCAGCCTAGTGGATCCAGCCATGAGGGGGCAGCCAGCACTGAGGGCACCTGAGGTCTGTGGTGGTGACCCGAGGCCCGCCTGGCAGTGAGGTGGGTGCCCACACAGTGCCAGAGCGGAGTTGGGTGTGCGTAGGCTGGGCTTGGCCAAGGAGTGTGACCACATGGGGCGAGGGACCAGGTGGCAGGCACAGGGGAGTCACATAGCCATCGAGTGAGGGATTTGAGCTCAGGAGGAGGTGAGACTGGGAGGCGTCGGGCAGCACAAAGGTGACAAAGATCCCAGACACAGCAGAGCCACTTGAGCAATGGCTACAGGGCGGTGATCTGAGAGGGGTTTCTGGAACCCATGACCATGAAGGGGGTAAAGTCACTGATAACAGGCCCAGGCCATGGGACTGAGTCCGTGAACGAGTTCGGGAAGATCTGCGGAGGGGACGAGACCAAGGAACTGAGAAACCAGGGCACTCAGCAAAGGGAAGCTGAAAACACCATGGCACGGGAGAGGGTCAAACTGGACAGTGAGCCAGTGACCCTCCTGGAGCGAGGAAGAGGGGCCCCAGGGCCACAGATGACTCCAACAAGTGCAGTGGAGAGGCAAGCAGCCCGAGGACAAGATCCAGGAAGGAGGACAGTGGACTGGAGGTGGCACAGGGACCAAAGCTACGTCTACTCCTTCCCTGCCCGATAGTGCCCAGGGCTGAGGGGACGCAGTGTCCTAGGGGAGAGCCGGACGCCCCTCAGAGGAGGAGGGAACCCCGCACTCAGGGCAGAGGCTGGGGATGGAGGGATTTTGCTGCTAAGTGACAGCAAGTTCCAGAGGAAACAGTGGAAGGTTTGGGGGACAGGGGGTGGGGGGAGTTAGAAAAGGGGGTGTATGGAGCTATACGGGAACCTGAGCCTGGAGGGTGGGCAATGATTTGGAAGACCAGGGACCACCATCTTGAGCTCAGTGGGGCCTCCTACTAGAATGAATATGACCCAGAGGGAGCAGCCTCTGTTTCAGGACTGTTCTGAGTCTGTCCCAGAAGACAGTGATGTTTCCTCAGAAAGGACCCTCTGTCACACAGCAGACAGCCACTGGGTCCCCAGGCTCATCGCCAGCCACCTCGAAACCTGCAGTGGACTGAATGGCCCCCCAAAGTCATTGATGCTTAACCCCCACTGTAACTGTTAGGAGGGTGGGAAACCCTATCATGGTAATTGAAAGGTGGGGCCTTGAAGAGGTGATTGGATTCTGAGGACCACGCCCCAGTGAATGGATTAATAATGGTGGTCAGGGCCGTGGTTCTGAGGGCTTTAAAAGGAGAGCGTGTGAGAATCTCTCTCTCTGCTCCACTGTTTTGAAATATGAGACCCTGAATCACTGTAGTCAACACCAGGACAGACCCCTCGCCAGAGGCGTTCTCTGGACTTTGGACTTCCCAGCCTTCAAAACTGTGAGCAATAAATTTTGTTTCCTAGCAGCGAGAGAGAACGCTCAGACGCACGTGCTGCGCCGATCTTCCGCTGAGTTCTGCCAGCAACACGCCAATGTCCACCTGTTCCCTATGTCTCTAGTTCACCCAAGATATGGGCGCCTTGCCCTGGCTCCTCGCCAGTCAGGACCAAGGCAGAAAGTGACAACTTGGGGGCTGAGCCTCCACACCCCAAATTACACCCCAGGAATGAGCAATGCTGCTGTTATCCTTTGTGCCCAGGGACAGATGCTACAGAAGGCCATGCTCCCAGCCCNATTCGGGGAGGCCAAGGGCTTCTGCGTGGCTTCCCTCCCCCGTCACACTCTCTCCTGTACTCGCCCCCCCACTACCCCACGTATCGGCTCATCTACTGCTGAGCTCGTAGATTACAGAAACAGACAGTGAACTTCTCTGTCTAGGTGACATGCCTATGACGACACATTCAAATAGCCTGGCACTGCCGGGACACATACCTCAACTGGGCACTGCTCAATGACATTTGCAGATGTCTGATGTCTGTGCTATGACTGTGGCTTTAGACTGCACATCCCCCTCACCCCACCACTGTGTTTGGCACAGCCAAGGCCTGCTTGAGGGTCTGTGTCTGAACCCACAACCATGGTCAGGACCCACAGGGACAAAGAGCAGCCAGAGAGTAGACGCTGTCGCCCAAGGGGGCTTCTTCACCCTAACCCGTGCACACAGATGCGGAGTGTCTCGGGGTCCAATGGCTTGTTATTACAGCCTTTCCTTCTGCCCGGTCTCCCCAGGAAGGCCAGGTGAGGGCCTCAGGTCCTTCCACCTCCCTCCACCACCTCGGACGACCAGGTGTGTGTACAGAACAGCGGCCCCTGCCTCTTCCAGTGGCCTGAGTCCTCGACAGCCCTGCCGGCCACCTCTCTGACCTCACGTCCTTCCACGTCCCCTCGCCCTGGCTCCAGCCTCGCAATCTCCTGGATGCCCTTCAAATGCCCCAGCTACAATCCCACCTCAGGGACACTGCACTTGCTGTCCCCTCTTGAGGGAATGTCCTTCCCCAGACGTCCACGTGGTTCCCCACCTCCTCCCCACCCACCAGGCTTTACCTAAATATCCCCTCGGGAGGGGCTTTCCTGGCTGCACACGCCCCCGCCCCTGCTTTACTTTCCCTCCAGATACTTCCCGCCTCTGAGACATCGGACATCCACCTACTCATCTGTGGTTGTCCGACTCTCCTCCCCTGGAACGTAAAGTCCATGAAGACAGAGGCTGCTGGTGTCTTAACTGCTGTGTCCCCAGTGTCTCGGACAGTGCCTGGCACACACTAAATGCTTAATAAATAGTGGTGGGACGAATAAGCACTTGGAAAAGCATCTGAACTTATTGGCTGCTAATTGTTTCTTTGCAAACAAGAGACACAAAATGAAGCTGGACTGCATCACAGCGTAACGTGATCAATCACATGTCCCCTAATGAAGGTGGGAGGGGGCGAGCCCCGGGCACAGCACCCTGCCCCCCACAACTTCCTCCTCGGGGTCCTCCTAAGGAAAATCTCAGCTTCTGGCTCAGGGCACTCTGGCCTTTCCCGCCACACAGTTTCCCCTCTGTATTGTCAACATTGATCCCAACTGGATCTTCCATTCAGGCTGAGGCCTCAGAACCAAACTTCAGCTGGAACATGAGCCCCAGACTTGAAGTGAGCTGAGCTCACGACCCGGAGAATGGCTGGTGGAGGGTCCTCCCGTTAATTAACTGGCGTTCAGCAGTGTTTTCCTCAAGTGCGATATCAGGGGGCTCCTTGTTAAGATGAAGCCAGGGTCTAGGGAGACTGGGCCTGTCTGTAACTTTAATTTTAAACTAATTACTAAAGCTGGAGAAGATTTGCAACACAGGTTGATGGATCATCTTAGAGTCTCGAAAGTCCAACGAACAATTTCAAGTGCACTTGGGAAAAGCCTGATCACAGCACTCAGACTAAGTGGCCACCCTCCGAGGAAGTCACCAGACCCGGCCAAGCCCCCATGTGAGCTCGCACATCTGCACACACCTACAGACTCAGGTACCTGAGTGTGGGGCAAGCCCACGTCCACGCTGTGCACTGACTCCTGAGTGACAAGGAGGCCACCCACTCCTCCTCTGGAACAGATGAGAAGGGAACAGAAGGAAAACAAGCATTTGGGAAGGGACGCTCAGAGGCAGGAAGCGGGAAGGCTCAGGACGCTCGGGGAGGAACCCTGGATTTCCAACGGAGCTTAAGCAGGACAACCGCTCGCTTGCAACATCGAGGGAGCCCGTGCCTCAGTCTCCCCAGGACTCCCAGGAGCCAAACCAAAGCAAGCATGAGACTCCCCTCTCCCAAGAGGACCCATTCCTGCAACTCTTAATTTATTAATTCCATCCAAAATTAAACTATCAATTGTGTTTTGTTTTTGAAATGGCTCCCACTGTGACTATCTAGCCAGTGTTGGTCTCACTCCAGTAACTACCTGGACTTTCCCACAGTGGCAGTTCATTTTACCTTGGAGTGACTCTCTCTTTTTCCTTTTTTCACACTCAAAAATTTCTCCTTGTCACAATAATTAACAGGTTCTGCTCTGAAAGCAATTACATTCGAATGATGTTAAAGCACAGCTCTGAGCGCCGTCCAGCAAAAGAGCAAACTTGACTTCCACTAGGCCGGGAAGGCTCCATTCTCCCCACCTTAAAAAATTCTCTGTGTCCCAGGCCCCCAGACGGGCTGCAGAGTTACGGTCAAGGGCTTTCTCTGCTCTCAGGATGACTTAGCCTGCAATTCACCATCTAGCTAAACAGGAAATCAATTGGAGGGCAGAGTGAGAGAAGCCCTAAAATCTCTTTGTCAATGAAAACTAGAAAAAGTCACCTGGCTGTAAAAATTCCAGGGTTGGTACAGAATCTACCCCAAGTCAGAAGAGCTTTGTTCCTGGGGAGGCAGTGAACTTGGCTGGATGGCATTCAAGCACATCTCTTGCTGTGCTAACACCCCACCCCACCCCCCATCACCACCCAGCAAGTGGAGAGTTTGCACGAATCGGCATCACTGTCTGATCCTAGCAACCTCTGAAAAGGGGGAAAGCAGTAAGAAATCCAGGGTGCAGGAGGAAATGAGGCTGCAAAGGGCTTTGAGACGTGCAACCTCTTTGGGAACACGGGCCAGTTAAATGATAACTTGCAGGATCCCTCTGAGCCTCAGGACACCTGGTAAGAGAAGAGAACTGGAGGGAGGGAGCTGGAGGGGAGGAGACAGGAATGGAGAGGTGACAAAAAGGCCGATGGAAGAGAGGGGAGGAGAGACAGACAAAGAGGAAACGTAACCCTCCTTCCCTCCTTCCCCCCTCCTTCCTAGCAGCCAGTTATGAGTGAGAACATGCGGTATTTCTGTTTCTTTGGACGGAAAGAAAGAAAAGACCACAACGATACGTTGAACTTGCAGGAGGAGAGAACAAATCTAAGGATCCTAGAGATGGGGGAGGGACGGAGGGGGTTTGGGAAGTGATAGGTTGGGCAAAGGGCATAAAGAAACATCATGATTTGTAAGAATGAATATGCTAATAATAAAGAAAAAAATAATTCAAAAAAAAGAGGAGGGGCCGGCCCGGTGGCGCACTGCTACAGTGCGCCGCTTGGGAAG
>NW_007728189.1:104342-108275 GCF_000696425.1 Galeopterus variegatus | reverse complement strand
AAAAAAAAAAAGAGGAAATGCAATCTACTGAGAGCCAGAGAGTGTCCTTCAGGCTTCAGTGTGCTGGTTCCCGCATCTGGAATTCCCTCTCCGCTTCTGCACCTGGAAAATGCTGAGTCCTGATTTAAGACTGTGCTCAAATGTCACCTTTTCTGTGGAGCATCCCCCTTCCCACCAAAGTGAGAAAATTTATCCTCTGGGACATTTGGGCAGGATGCAAAGTTAAACTGCAGTAACGTAATAGTCAACCCTAAAATTTCAGTGTCTGAAAACACAAAGGTTTGTGTCTTGCTCACACCGCACGTCCACTGCGGGTGGGGCAGGGGGCTCTGCTCCTCATCACTCAGGGATCCAGGCTGATGGGGACCCCACCTGCACATGAGTGCCCATGACCCGGGGGAAGGGCACGGGCAAGCCACACCCTGGCTCTCATGGCTCCTGCCCAAAGAGACACGTCATACACCCACTCCTAACCTCAAAGAGGGCCAAGGAGGAAATACAGAACTGCTGGTGACCAGCACTGAGGCCACCTCCCACATCCACCCCAGGCCAGCAGCTGGGATGCGCACTGCTCCTCGACAGTCACTTCTCGTTACCTGTTGTCATTCCTCCTCTAAGAAGCCTGGAAGGAAGCTTTACTACTTGCATTCTTACAGATGAGGAAACCAAGGCTCAAATGAGTTAAATATATTTATTGAGGTCGGGTGTCCAATAAGTAAAAAGAGCAGCATTCAAAAAACAGTCCCATAGGAGCCCAAAGTTCCCACTCCTGTGCCTGCACCACACTCATTCCTACACGGAATGACCGTAGCTGCGTTCCCCTGGCCCCGGTCTCCCGCACTGGACTGTGAGTTCTTCAGGGAAAAAACAGTGCCTTCTCTGTCCGGCCAGCAGAGTGTCAGGCACTCAAAAATGCCTGCAGAGTGCGCACACCGGTTCCATCCCAGGGACAGGTGAGTGAAGATCGGACAGCTCCGGGATGCTGCAGCCTCCCGCGTGAGCACCAAGCAGCTCTGCCAGTTCCAGCCACGGGACCGCGGACAGCTCCTGCCTGGCAGTCTATGGCCTCTGCAAGCTGATGCCTCAAGCCTCTGGGAGACCATATGAGATTCTCAGGGGACTTGGGAGGTCCTGGTGTCCTGGCCTTCTGCTGCTCCAGCGCATGCTCAGATCCCAATGAGCCAGCCAGAAAAATCTGGGAAGCTATAAACAAATGCCCTCCAAGTTTTCATCCGTGTGGGCTTAACCACATTGGACGCCAGCTTATTAAATAAAGTAAATTAGGTCTCAATTATTTGCTTGCACACCAGGCAGGAAAAAATGAAATTTTCAATTTAAAAGTAATATTGCTATTAATATGCAGAAGCAGATCTGAAATTGGACTTTCTGTGCACTTCTGCTGAGAGAGGTCAGAGGCAAAAGATTCTCACGAAGGGGTCTGTTCCCCACCAAGGCGCCCATTGGAGGAACCCCAGGCCCTTTCTGAGGAGCTGAGTTCTGGGAGCCTAGAAAAGCATTTTGGAAGGAATGGTAGCACCTAAGCCATTAATTTAATTTTCTTTTATTTTCTTCAGTTGTGAGTACCACATACTGCCAAACCACCCCGACTACCATTGCCTTGCAATATCGAAAAATCTAAATGGGGCATGTTCAAGGTCTCTGAATTTACATTTTTTAATGGAAAGGGAGAACTGGTATCTGGGCAGGATGAGCTTAACTCCAACCCCTCGTCAGCCCACAGTCCACGAGCAGATAGTGGGGGACGTCTTCAAAGAGGACACTCTCTAAATCTACTTACGTTGCTTTATTCAGGCTCAATCGGCACCATATGCTCTAAAAACCAATTTCATATCTCGAACTGAAAGAACCAGGATCCTGTAATGTGAGTCACCTTCTAGAGCCCCCCTTCCAGAAACCCTTTTTGCTTAAGGGCATCTACAATAAGCATGTAATGACTCTAAAGGAATAAAAATAATCTTTCAAATGTAGGTATACTTAAAAGATTAAAGAATTTGAGGTTGGCCTGGGGGGGGCAACTTACTGACTAAGACGGGCATGCTGGGGTATGTGGTGCAGGCTGGTGACCAGCTGTTTTCTATTTCAGCCAAGGACAGGAGGAGCGGGGACAATGCCTCCAACTGCAGCAGAAGGGAGGTGGACAGAGAGTGCAGCTGGCAACGGCCGGACCTTCCAGGAGCAGTGGGTGTCAGCCCTGGAGGCAACATGCCCCACTGGGTGGGGAGTGCAGGTTTTGGGGTCCTGCCACCTTTCATCTGGGTGACCTCACGCAAGTCATCTTTTAAACACTCTGAACTTCTTTTTCACATCTAAAACATGGGAATAGTATCAGTGCTGGCTTCTTGGGGTCCTTAGGAGGATTAAAAAAGATAAGCACATAAAGCATTTGCTTGGTGTCTGACACAGTGAAAAACAGGATAGAGTCATCTGTGCAGAGTATCCGGGTGCACACTCGACTTCCCAAGGTTTCTTTGTGCAGGAGTTATCACCAGTTGAAGAGATTTATTCATTGGGTTTATGGAGAGGCTGCTTCCAGAGGACTCCAGAAACTATAGAAAACCTTCACGTGGATGGGTTTGGGGTTTTGTTTTTGCTTTTTTAAATCTGCATGGTGGGGTGTTGTAGGGAGAGGAGACACGGCTGGCAGACAGGCCTGGAAAAGCAGAATGCAGGAGGGGGGAGGAGGGAGTGGGAGAGAAAAGCCAAGGAGGGTGGGAGGCTGCAAGGGGATGAAGGCGACACGCGGAGATGAGTTGCCTCTCCACGGCAGGTGAGGAGCAAACGCCTCAGAAGGCCACCTAGAGAGGGGAGGGCCGCCTGCCCACCTCAGCTCATTCAGGCTCCAAATGCCAGGTCTTCAAGGTCAGAGAGGACATCTCCTCTTCCAGTGCCCTCCACAGCATCTGCACGCAGGAGGCCCCAGGGCCTAACTGCTAATCACACAGGTACCTTCCCAGCCCCAGATCCTTGTAGGCCTGCAGGCACCCCCGGAGTTCGTACCATCAGTCACACCCAGAGGCACAAGACAAACATCAGGGTCCCCGGAGCACCATTCTGCATCTCCCTGGGACTCCTCCCTTCCTGGCCAGTCAGGGTAAGACACTGTTGCCAGTCCCGGCCATGCGTTCACAGGCCCAACAGCTGCAGCCACACAGCTCATGCAGTCCTGACAATTCCCACGTGTGCATGTGTGTGCGTGTGACAACTCCGCAGAGACATCCAAGGGAAATTACCACCGAAGGCGGATGGCAGCAGCATCTCCTGTAGATCACTGCTCCTGACCTCCTCCGCTGGCAGCCCAAATGGCCCTCTAGGGGACCCAGGTGACACCTTCACCTTCCCCAAGACCCATATATCCTCCAAATGTTCCCAGCGAGGAGCGGGAGCACCTGCACCCAGAACTGCCCTCTCCCCTCGCTGCCTGGCTCCTGGCAGAGACCGCAGCATCTCCAATTTCACTGTGTGTAGGCAACTCCGGGATTTAGAGCTGGAAAAGAAACCCATGCGTGAGAAGTGTCAGGAAAGCTCCAGCCAGAGAGCCCAAGTATTTGCTAAACACAGGCCTACCAAACCCCCTCCCCACTAAAGCCCTAAGTTCTCCTGCCAGACACCCACAAAGATGAAAACATCGTTCCCAGAACAAATGTCCAGAAGCCGCTGCTGGTGAAGGCGGGAGTTTCTTACTTCCTACCAGGAAGCATCCTCATATAGGAAAGAGGAGCAAGCAGGGAAGGGAGGGTAGCATCTGAGAGAGAGTGGAAGCTGCTCTCCGTGGGTGTAAACGTTTCCCGTCGATCCTCCCTAATAACACTGTGATGGCTGATGCTTACCAAGCACTAGCCAGGAGCCCAGCACTGTGATTTTAATACCAAACAGCTCGAGGTGCACAGTGCTAGTTCTGACCCCCTGTGACAG
>NW_007728189.1:100332-103759 GCF_000696425.1 Galeopterus variegatus | reverse complement strand
CTGTGATTTTAATACCAAACAGCTCGAGGTGCACAGTGCTAGTTCTGACCCCCTGTGACAGGGGGCAGCATGTGCACCCACCCACACACATGCACACACAATGCACACGTGTGTGCACACACACACACACACAGAAAGGTAAGTCAGACAAGCCAAACCTAAGAGAGCCTAACCACTGTGATTTTAATACCAAACAGCTCGAGGTGCACAGTGCTAGTTCTGACCCCCTGTGACAGCATGTGCACCCACACACACACATGCACACACAATGCACACGTGTGTGCACACACACACACACAGAAAGGTAAGTCAGACAAGCCAAACCTAAGAGAGCCTAACTCCAAGACTGCTACAAGAAACGGACTTTAAGGATGCAGCTCAGGGTGGGTGCTGGGTGGGGGAGGAGACCCTGCCGCTGAGCACGGGCCCCTAACCCACCGTGAGAGGGCGCTGCCCAGGAGCCTGCACAGGGGCCTTGGGAGTCAAGTGCTCCCCAAGCGGCCACCGGTCCTGGTCCTGCTGGGCTCGGGTGGACCTCCCACAGGTGAGAAGAAGGCAGGGGCTGCAGGCTGAGCCCCGGGACACACGGCAGCGCATCCGAGCCAGTTAGAAAATTCGGGGCGGGGGGGTTGGTTATTCAGTTTCGTTTTGTTTTCTCGAGGCAACCACTTTAACAAATCAACTTAAGACCCTCTGAAACACCTGCTTTCTACCTTATTACAGTGACCTCTGGTGGTCAAGAATCAGACATTGCATGGCCAAATTAGAATTCAATTGCTTAATTTCAAGCAAGCGAGTAACAAATGCCTGGAGTCCTGTAAGAGGTTCCAGGAAGAGCAGAAGAGAGGGGGGCATGAGTCAGAGCTGCTGCCGCCCCCACTGAGGCGCGAGGCTGCTGTCCCCTGCTCCCAGCCAGGCCTTCTCAGGTGCTGCTGCCTGCACAAGTGCAACAGGCCCCGAGTGCCAACCTGGGGCGATGGCTCAGCTGCTGCTTCCCCTCCTCCAAAGGCCAGTGGCATCCCAGTGCCAGCCTTAGAGGGCACAGGCTCAGGGAGGTTTTTCAGAAAATCTCCAACCCTGCCAGGAGACCTGCTGCGAGCTAAGGGGAAGGAAGTTTCAGGAAGGTTTTAGGTCTCAGCACCGCCACGAGCCCTGCTCCAGCTGCTGTGGAGCTCTTGCCAGCAGGCAGAATAGGCAAAGCAGGGAAACTGCGCCCCTTTCCCCTCCAGAATCACAAATCCCAGCCAAGAGAAGGTTGGCCACGGACAAGAGGTGGGAAACAGGGCTTTGCCCACACTCCACCCAGGCCAAGGTGCCGGGGTAGCCCAGGTAAGGGTGCGATGAGGCAGGAGAAGCAGCGTTTGCATTGGGAGGCAGTTTGGGGCCTGGAGCTCCTGGCTTTAGGGTGGGAGGAAGAAAGTACGAAATCCCAGTGGACACACAGATATCCCTCTAACCCTAAGCCAGGCCAGCGGGAGTCTGGGGGTGGACGTGGGGGCCTCTTCTATGGGAAACAAAGCTGAGCAGAGTGTCCCATGGGGTCGAAGAGAGATGGATGTGTGGAACACAGTCCTGCCACCCGCCGAAAATGGCACAGCTTAGCACAAGCTGAGTCCCTATCACTGCATCCCCAAGACCACCCCCAAACCATTCTAGACAGATGCTTTTAAACCCTAACAACTCTCCAGAGAAAAGGATCCAGTGACATCAGTGTCACCCAATCTAGGAGCTTCTAGAAGCTTCCAGTTCCAAGCATCTAGAAGTTAATGTTATCGCCACCTCTTGGTCCATCCATGTGTGTGTAGGCTTTGGTCAAATCCCCAAACACTAATGACAGATTCTCTCAAGGTCCCTGCAAATATCAGTTAGGATAGGCCAGGCCTCCTTGTTTGGAATATGAAGACAGAGTGGTTCGCTATCCTGGTACTCTTTGGAATTCAAGATGGATGTAGAATATCAATATTGTCTCAATTTTCCTTTATCTATGAGGAGACGTCAGCAAACCTTTCTGCCAAGGATTGTACAAGGATCATTAAAAGGAAAATGTCCATGGTAATTGTGCCTTTATGCATATTTCTTCACTCCAATATTCTATAACATAATAATGTTTCACATTTCTACAGAACTGTCTTTTCAGCATGTTTTCGCATTATGCTTAATTTCGTAAGAGTTTCTCAGCCCCACATAACGACACAGTTCAATGCAAAATCAGATATAAATCTAGCTTAAGAGACTCTCAACAGGAATTTCATTTAAAACTGTAAATGTTAAAAGATTCTGGCTCTGATTTATGTTATGTTGTGTGTGTGTTTCAAAGAGAAAGCGTAACTGGCCCTCTTAGACAATAGATGCCCGTGAAATCACGGCACCTGCACCCCGTCCCCGCAGGTCTACTGTCTCTCTGCCCCGCTGCAGAGGAAGCTGAGACGGGAGCAGCCCAGCAAACCTGCTGTCAGAGTCCAGCTCCCCGACCATCTGAGGCCTCATGTGTGAAACGAACAAAGAGTCTCTGACACCGTTGCCATGCTGGCTCGGGGGCAACTTTCAGGGAATAATGTTGCAGCTTCCTCTCACCTTCCTGCTCTTCCAAAACACTAGGGCATCACATGAGAGCCCTCCATGTCCTGCTTCCACTTGTACCTGTCTTTATAAAAAACAGGAGGAGATCGAAGGGACAGGCAGAAAGTCCCAATCTGCATTGACCCTGGCTATGGGTATGACCCTCACTTTCCCGGTGAACCAATAACCCCAGTGCCTGTTTACACGTGCATCTGGGAGATGGGCAAGCTCACAGACAGTGCTCAAATTCTCCTTTGAGAAGAAGCAGGCCGATGCCTTCAGGTGCTGTGAACTGTGAATTCTTGACGGAATTAATGAATCTGGAGGAGGCATTCATCCATTGTCTAAGCACATTTAAGACAATTTTAAAATGTGGATTATTTACATACTAGGCTCTAATGACTCCGAAGCAACCATTACAGTCCGTCATGTAAAACCATATCCAGGCAATTTTATTGCAGCCTATCACAAGCATGCCGTGTTTAGACAACTTATAATACACAAATTATTTACATCGTGAAAGCATCTCTGTGGCTCTGGCATTATGCTATCAACAAGAGACAACACAGCAGCAGTAGATTAAATTGAAATATGCTGGCTGCTTCTGAAACTTGAAACTTTATTCCAAAATGCTAAAAGCCAAAATATTCACAGCATTTTAGAACCCACCATGTCTAAAATTTCACTTGAAAGGTGGAGCTATTGTGAGTTACAACCCAAAAAAAGAGTAAGTCACCACTTTGCAATTGTAAAATGCACTTATTTAAAGAAGATCGAGGCATCCAAGCCTTCTGATAGCACTTAACATATTAAAAAATATGCAGTGCAAAGCTCTAAAAGTTCTTGAATTCCTCCATTAAAAAAAAAA
>NW_007728189.1:94364-99479 GCF_000696425.1 Galeopterus variegatus | reverse complement strand
AAAAAAAAAATGTTTTGCCACTTCTAATGGACTCCACCCAACTCCAAGCAGAATCTGTAGGGTACACGCCCCCAGGATAAAAGCAAGTGAAATGACTTGTCTATACATCTTTCCAGGAAAGTAAATTATATATAGGTCTGTACTCGCACCCCACCCCTCCGTAGGTGGCCCGTTTTCCTCCCACACTCCACAGCCCACGGAAATGAAGAGAAAATTATCAAGTGGGTTTAAGCGCTTGGATACCTAATTGCAACAAATCTAGGAGCCTCATCTTTCTGCCTTTTAGAACTTTGGTTTCAGACTTTAAAGAGTTCCCATTAGCCATGTTGACACATGCCAATTAGCTTCGAGCATTTCACAGAATAAAACGCCCCTTGAGATAAATCCCCCCACATACATAGACTTCTTCCAAATATCTCCATTTGTTTTTCAATATTTCATTAAAATGAGGCTCTTACATGATGGTTCAGATGTGAAAGGAAGAGCTATTAATTGTAATTCGAAGTCCTCATACCAAGATAACAGAAAGGACCCCAGACTTAATTAAGGACAACACAGTGTCTCTAATCAGAAAAGTGCCCCATTTCTGTCCCCTATGCCGCATGAAATGCAGGAGTTGCCTGGGCATTTTGTACCTTTACAACAGAAGCAAAGTGTCCTATATCTGTTTGATGATGGTGATGGTGATGATGGTGATGGTGACGATGATGGTGATGGTGATGGTGATGGTGGTGATGGTGATGGTGATGATGGTGATGGTGATGGTGATGGTGATGATAATGGTGATGGTGATGGTGGTGATGGTGATGATGGTGATGGTGATGGTGATGGTGGTGATGGTGATGATNGATGATGGTGATGATGGTGATGGTGATGATGGTGATGATGGTGGTGATGATGATGATGATGATGATGGTGATGATAGTGGTGATGATGATGGCGATGGTGGTGATGATGGTGATGATAGTGGTGATGATGGTGATGATGATGGTGATGGTGGTGATGATGGTGATGATGATGGTGGTGATGAAGATGGTGATGATGATTGTGATGGTGGTGATGATGGTGATGATGGTGATGATGGTGATGATGATGAAGAAGAAGAATAAGAACAGAAGAAGAAGAGGAGGAGGAGGAGGAGGGATAAAGCTACAACACTATACTCTAACAATATATTAAACGTTTTAATTCACACAGAAGAATATAAAGCATNGGTGATGGTGATGGTGATGGTGGTGATGGTGATGATGGTGATGATGGTGATAGCAGTGATGGTGATGGTGATGGTGATGATCGTGATGGTGATGATGATGGTGATAGCAGTGATGATGATGGTAATGGTGATGGTGATGATGGTGGTGATGACAGTGATGGTGATGATGATGGTGGTGATGGTGATGATGGTGGTGATGACAGTGATGGTGACGACAGTGATGGCAACAACGGTGATGACGATGATGGTGATGATGATGGTGATGGTGATGGTGATGGTGGTGGTGATGGTGATGATGATGGTGATGATGGTGATGGTGGTGATGATGGTGATGATGGTGATGATGATGGTGATGGTGGTGGTGATAGTGATGGTGATGGTGATGATTGTGATGATGGTGATGATGATGATGGTGGTGATGATGATGATAATGGTGATGATGATGATGATGATGGTGATGATGGTGATGATGATGGTGATGATGGTGATGGTGATGATGGTGATGATGGTGGTGATGATGATGATGGTGATGATGGTGATGATGATGGTGATGATAGTGGTGATGATGATGGTGATGGTGGTGATGATGGTGATGATGGTGATGATGGTTATGATGGTGATGATGATGGTGATGGTGATGATGGTGATGATAGTGGTGATGATGGTGATGATGATGGTGATGATGATGATGATGATGATGGTGATGATAGTGGTGATGATGATGGCGATGGTGGTGATGATGGTGATGATGATGGTGGTGATGAAGATGGTGATGATGATTGTGATGGTGGTGATGATGGTGATGATGGTGATGATGATGAAGAAGAAGAATAAGAACAGAAGAAGAAGAGGAGGAGGAGGAGGAGGGATAAAGCTACAACACTATACTCTAACAATATATTAAACGTTTTAATTCACACAGAAGAATATAAAGCATAAAGTAAAGGTTATATTGCTCAGTAACCCTATTTCTAACAGATGACCACCAGAAATGGTTTGCTATGATTATGTAGATTTGCATATGTACACACCTTTGTTCTTTATATCAATTTATACACACTATACCTATTGCTATAAAAACTAATTTTTGAAAAGAACTGTAAACAGTGAACTCCAATGAATGATGTGCCTGCATGCTGAAGTATTTGCAGAGAAGAGGATTGGTGTCTACGACTTTCTCTGAAATGAATCAAAATACTAAGATGAACAGATGGATGGAAGGGCGGCTGTTGATAAAGCAAGTAGAGTACAGTGTTAACTTAGAAGCTGATCGGTGGGCAATAGGTTTCATTGCAAAATTCTTTCAATTTTATTATGTGTTTGAAATTTTCAAATTGAAATGGCAAAAAAACTAATTCTTTCACTTAATAATATAGCATTGATCTCCTTCCAAGTCAATACATACAAATTTCTTTATCCTTTTTAACAACAGCACAATATTCCATTTTATGGGTGCACCACAATTCATCCACCGATCCTCACTAATGGACACCTAGGTTACTTTGCAATGACAACAATGTCACAATGAATGCCCAGGTAAATATGTCTTTGAATACCCATAACATTCCTACAGGATAAATTCCTCAATGTGGAATTGTTGACTTAAAGAGAATACACATTTTGGGCCGAGCCCGTGGCACACTCGGGAGAGTACGGCGGTGGGAGGTCAGCAGCGCTCCCGCCACAGGTTCGGATCCTATATAGGGATGACCGCCGGTGTGCTCACAGCGCTCACTGGCTGAGCACGGTGCGGCTGGTCTCAAAAAGGACAAAAAAAAAAAAGAGAATACACATTTTTAATTTTTGATACTCATATACAAGGGTACTTCAAAGAGTTTGTCGAATGACTTGTATTATCTTTTAATTCTATTTTTTCCACAAACTTTTTGAAGTACCCTCATGTAATAATAACAGCTAACACTAACTGCAAGCTTACTCTGTGCAGACATTGTTGTGAGCACTTTTCATGTATTATCTCATATACTCCTCACAAGAACTTAAGTAGGTTCTATGGTAGCCTCATTTTGTAGTTGAGGAAACTGAGGCACAGAGAGATTAAACGACTTGCCCAAGGTCTTACAGTCAGAAAGTGGCAGTCTGACTCCAGGGCTGGTAATTTTAACCATTGTGCTTATACATTGTGGTCAAAAAGATCATATAAATCTACATATACATATACATACATATATATATATACATATATATGTGTGTATATATATATATCTCCCTACCAACAGTGTTTGAGTCACTGTTTCCCCAAGCTGTGTTGTTTTTAAATTTATCTAAAACTTAATGAAAACACTGTCTCTTTATCCAAATACCATGAAGCCCAATGAAAAGAATCCAACATACACAGAAGGCAGCACCGAAAAGGTTAGGCAGGGAATAAATGCCTTTTAATTCGAGCAAGAGAACAGGGGAAAGCTAATGTTCTATTTCAACATGGGATTATCTCTCTGCCAATCTAACCACCTCTCTGCAGCATGTACCCTCTCCAAGTTCTGCAGTAATACTGGCAGGTAAACATACCTACAAAACTCTCAAACTTCTACTTTTAAACTCTATAAATCCCCAACCCATCTGCCCAGATGCTTTAATGTAATCTCAAGCATTCTAGCTCTGTTTTGCTTTATCAGACAGCTGCAAGTAAAAAGGACTACATAAATAAGAACATCATCTCTCTTCCCATCATTTACTCAATTAATTCAAGTAAATCTTTAGACAATGTTTGATGTGTCAGTGCGATATTATTATCAACAATCTCAAAAGGTTTTCTTGTTTTACTACCTAAGACATTATAAATGATCCCATTATAAAACCGATTAAGAAGTCTTCCTATAGCTGCTATAGGACCAGCCTCACGGTAACGCTGCCTTCATGCAATCAGCTTCAAAGACAGAAGCTACAGCCACTGAAAAGAGCCCTCTGCAAAAAGCAGAGCGTCAGCCTCTCTGGATTTCACAACACAACGAAACAGTAATGATACCTAATAAGACTGCAGCTTTATTGTTGCTGTAGCAACAAAAACAATGTCATTGATACAGTTGGCTCACGTAGCAGACACATAGGCCAGAAAAATAGGTTTGGAAGAAGAGCTTAAGGATAAATAGAAACAGAATAACTTCAAATGATAAGCCAATCACCTTGGACAATAGCAGCATGGAAAAAGCACAAACCAGCAACCCAAAAGACCCAGGTTCCAATCGTGGCTTCATAACCGACTGACTGCATGATGTCGGGCAAGTCACTTAACACTTCTGAATGGTAGTAGCCTTGGCTGCAGAATTAGGATAGTAAATTCTACTTCCCAGGTGACAATAGCGCTGAGTGTGAAGGTAAAATCCCTGCCAAACACAGTCTCTCTGCAAATGGCAGCTGTTCGCACTCTGATACTAATCGTGGCGGGCTCACCAACGAGGATTCATTTAGCATTTTTCACAAAGAACTGAGAATCTATCATGTGTTCACGCATTTTCTCTTTTTCTGTGTTTCTTGATGATGATGATGATGATGATGATGATGAAAGAATTTAAGCTTTCCAAACACTATATAGAATAATATAATAAAAACCTGCATGCCAACCAATCGTATTTTCCAGTCATAATATTTCACTAGATATCCTCAGGTTTACTTTTTAGAAATATCAAAGAAGAATTACAGGTATAACTAGAGCTCCTGTGTGCCTGCCCCATCTTATTCTCCTTTCCTCTCAAAGGTAGCTGCTATCTTTCATTTAGTTTATATTTACCACACATAGAGGTATCTATAAACAACTTTTTTTTACATTTTATGTTTATATAAACAGCACCATACATTTCTTTCTGCAACCTGATTTTTTCTCTCAGTTTTGATCTTTGTATATATAGATTCACATAGCTTTAGCTTATGCACTTTTTTTTTTT
>NW_007728189.1:61946-93720 GCF_000696425.1 Galeopterus variegatus | reverse complement strand
ATGTGGGATCCGAACCCTCGGCGGGAGCGCCACCGCGCTCCCAAGCGGTGCACTGTAGCAGTGTGCCACCAGGCTGGCCCAGCTTATGCACTTTAATTGCTATACACTATTTCATTATATAACATACTACAATTTATTTGTCCATTCTACTACTGATGACCATTTAAATTATTTCCAAATGTGTATTAGTGTAAAAATGCTACAAGGAACATTCTTGTACATATCTCTGTGCACAGGTACAAGGTCGTCTGTGGGGCAGCAGCTGTCAAAATACGGTCTGCAGATGCTTGGGGCATCCCCAAGAACCTTTCAGGGGACTGTGAGGTCACAACCATTTTTGTAAAATACTAAGAAGTGATTGGCCTTTTTCGCTGTGTTGACATCCACACTGCTGGACCGAAAGTGAGTACAGCCACTGTGGCCTCAGCTTATATAAAGGCAGTAGCAACCAACTGTACTAGCAGTCACATCTTCATCACCATGCATGTACAGAAACACACCCACATATGTACTCTTGCCAGTTTTACTTAAGAATTCCTGATGGAGCAGTAAAAATAATTAATTTTATTAAATCTCAATATTTGATTGCATGTATTTTCAATATTCTGTGTGACAAAATGGAAGTATACATAAAACAATTCTGCTGCAAACTGAAGTATGATGTCTTGCAGAAAAGTATTTGTGTGATTGTTAGAGTTGCAAGCTAAACTAGCCACTTTCCTCATGGAATGCCATTTTTATTTGAAAGAATGTCTAACAAACAAAATGGTTTTTTAGACTTGGGTATTTGGCAGGACTTCTGCTTCTGGCCAAGACTGAGTAACGTGGCTGGATGTACTCTTCTGCTTGGAACAACTAAGAAACTAAACAACACAGGTGAAAGAAACATCAGTTCTCAAGACACTGGACATCAGGCAATGAAGGAGTAGTCCCTGAGAGATGGGTAATAAACAAGGTGAGCTCTACAACTGCCCCAGATTACTTACTAGAGAAAGTTTCCAGTCCATGGCTCAGGAAGGGGAACCCAGGCCCAGCAATCTCCCTGAGTTACAGAGAAGGAATCTAAGGAAGCCAAGTCAGCTGGAGGTCACAGGGCAGAGTACCAGAGAAAGATGCACAGAGAACTCCAGAGCCATGCAGAGGGTCCCCTTCAAGTACTCGAATAAATATAGATCAGTACACGTGTATGAAACTATCTGAGGCCATGGAAGGAACCACCCAACAGGATTAAAAAGAACAATCACTACCATTCACACTAGGACCTGCAATAGTGCCTGTTCCCACCAACAAGAGAGAAAACTTCATAATATACATGGTACAGGGTAGAGTACTCAGTACAGTTTTACCTCAGCAGTGGCGAAAAATTAGACCTAGATTCAATGCTGCTGTGGATCCACCCAACAAAGCATAAAAGCAAGACCTAAAAGGATTAAACTGTAATGTTATCACAGTCAAGAATATTTACAGGAATGAAAAGGTATTCAAATGTGCCCAACATGGTAAATTCATAATGTCTGGGATCAAACAGAAAATTTCCAGGAATGCAAAGAAGCAAAAAAATATGACTTATAATCAGAAGAAAAATCAACCACAACCAAACCAGAAATTATATAATCATAAAATTAGTAGATAAGAAGATTGAAAAGGTTAAGAAGAGACATGGAAGTATTAAACAGACCCAAGTAAAACTTCCAGAGATGAAAACGGCAATGAAAATCTAAGATACAATCTGAGGTGAAAAATACACTTGATAGAATTAATAGAAAATCAGACATCACAAAAGAAAACATTAGTGAACTTAAAGACAGTAATAGAAACTATCCAAAGTGAAACACTGAGAGAAAAAAGAAAAAAATTAACACAGCATCAGTGACAACTTCAAGCAGTCTAATCTATGCATAAAGCTCCAAATGGAGGGGAGGGGACAGAAAAAATTCTTTAAAAAAATAGCCAGAATTTTCTAAATTTGATAAAAATGATAAATCCACAGATCCAAAAGTTCGATGAGCCTCAAACACAAGAAACATAAGAAAACTACACCAAGAAATATCATAATCGACTTGCTTAAATCCACTGATAAAGAGCAAATCTTAAAAGCAGCTACAGAAAAAGACATATTACATACAGAGAAACAAAGATATAATTAACTGCAGATTTCTTATCAGAAATGATGTAAGCAATTTGGAAGACACAGAGCAACTTCCTTTAAGTACTGAATGAAAAAACTGTCAACCTAGAATTCTTTACCCATTGAAAATTTCATATAAAAAGTGAAATAAAGTCTTTGTCATAGATACAAAGGCTGAAAATTCATGACCAGCAGGCATGCACTACATGAAATGTTAAGAGAAGTCTTTCAGGCAGAAGGAAAATGACACCCAATAGAAATCTGTGTCCACAGAAGGAGATGAAGAGCACTGGAAATGGTAACTATGTGGGTACATACAAAGACTATTTTTATTATTCAAATCTCCTTAAAAGATGATCAACTACTTAAAGCAAAAATAATAACAATGACTTGTGGGGTTTATAACATTTTAGAAGTAAAATGTATGAGAAGAACAGAAAAATGATGGGTAGGGAGAAATGAAAGTATACTATTATAAGGTTCTTATACTATGTACATGAAGTGGTATAATGTCACCTGAAAGTGGACTGTGACAAGGCAATGTCATATACTAAAAACTCTAAAACAACCCACTAAAATAACAAAGAGTTACAGCTACCAAGTCAACCAAGGAGGTAGAACGAAATCATAAAAAATTCTCAGTTAATCCAAAAGAAGGCAGAAAATGAGAACAGGGGAACAAACAACAGATGGGAAAACCAGAAAATAAATAGAAATCTAACCATATTGATAATCACATTAAATGTACATTGTCTAAATATTTTAAATAAAAGACAAAGATTGTAAGATTGGATTAAAAAACAAGACCCACCTATCTGCTGTCTGAAAGAAGCTCGCTGATTCATCCCAGGGAAGCAAGGATGGTTCAACATACAAAAGTCAATAAATGTGATACATCACATCAACAAACTCAAGGACAAAGACCACATGATTACCTCAACAGATGCTGAAAAAGCATTGGACAAAATTCAACATATCTTCATGATAAAGACTCTCAACAAATTAGGTTTAGAAGGAAAATATCTCAACACAATAAAAGCCATTTATGACAAGCCCACTGCCAGTATCATTCTGAATGGGGAAAAACTGAGGGCCTTTCCCCTAAGAACAGGAACAAGACAAGGATGTCCACTCTCACCACTTCTATTTAACATAGTACTGGAGGTGCTAGCCAGAGTAATCAGGCAAGAGAAAGAAATAAAGGGAATCCAGATTGGAAAAGATGAAGTCAAACTTTCTCTATTTGCGATGACATGATACTATACATAGAAAAACCTAAAGACTCTATCAAAAAACTCCTAGGGCTGGTTTATAACTTCAGTAACATTGCAGGATACAAAATAAATGCCCCCAAATCAGTTGCATTCATATACTCAAATAATGAACTAACAGAAAGAGAAATAAAGAAAGTAAGCCCATTTACAATTGTCACAAAAAAAAATTAAATACCTAGGTATTAATTTAACCAAGGAGGTGAAAGACCTCTAAAATGAGAACTACAAACCACCTCTGAAAGAAATTAAAGACACAAAAAGATGGAAAGATATTCCATGCTCTTGGATTGGAATAATTAACATTGTGAAAATGTCTATACTACCCAAAGCAATCTACAGAGTCAGTACAATCCCCATCAAAATACCAATGACATTCTTCACAGAAATGGAAAAAACAATCTTACCTTTCATATGGAACAACAAAAGACCCCAAATAGCCAAAGCAATCCTCGGTGAAAAAAATAGAGCTGGAGGCATAACTGTACCTTACTTCAAATTATACTATAAAGCTATTATAACCAAAACAGCATGGTACTGGTATAAAAATAGACATTCAGACCGGTGGAGTAGAATTGAGAACCCAGAAATCACCCCTCAAGCTTACAGCCATCTGATATTGGACAAAGGCAACAGAAATCTACATCGGGGAAAAGACTGCCTCTTCAACAAGTGGTGCTGGGAAAACTGGATATCCCTATGCAGAAGAATGAAACTAGATATGCAACTCTCACCATACACTAAAATCACACGGGGTACAAAAGCAATTTCTGCTAATGAGTATGCTGCCAGTATGAATCTGGCCCTCACATCATGCCACAAGGGGTGACAATCAGCTTTGTATCTCATGAATATTCATAACAAATAAATAAATAAAATAAAAGAAGCCCACCTTAAATACAATGACAAAAATAAGTTCAAAGTAAAAGGATGGGAGAAGACATACCATGCCATTACTACTCAGGAGTGGCTATTATTAATATCACACAGAGTAGATTCCAGAACAAAAAAATACTATCAGGGAAAAGAAATTTCCTAATGATAAAGGAGTCAATTAATCAAGAGGACATAACAGTCAAAAACATTTATGAACAGAACAAGAGACCTTTGACATATATGAAGCAAAAATTTATAGAAATACAAGAAGAAACAGATAAATCTACAATTGTGAGGGATTTCCACATCCCTCCCTTAATAACTGATAAAACGAGTAGAAAATAATGAATGTAGGAAATTGAACGGCACTCTCAACCAACTTGACCTAGTCAACATTTACAGAATATTCCAACTAACAACAGCAGAATGACACATTCTTTTCAAGTGCACACAGAATGTTTACCAAGATAGATCATATTCTGAGCCATAAAATGTCCTGATAAATTTAAAAGAATTAAAATAATTTGTCATACAAAGTAGGTTCTCTGACCACAATGGAATTAAATTAGGAATTAATAACAGGTATTTGGCAGACATTTTTTAAAAAATGAACGTAGTAGGACTGTCACTTCAACTGATCATATTTATTGCCAGTGTTAAAATTTGAGTTTTTAAGTAAAAATTAGAATTTGGGAAAACTTGTATTCATCACTGTGAGCTTGACAGTTTGCAAAACTTAAAGACCTTTCTGAGGACATCAGTAATAATATTAACAAATGTAAATTTTTTTCATATTATATAATTAAATGTGTCAACCTTTGAAAGATTTGTATAATTTGGTGAACCAATATCTTCAAAATGACCAACGTGATTTTACAAAACCCTGCCTGGTTAAAAGATCTTTCCAAATATCTATATTAAAAGCTAGCCCCCTTGCAAAAAAAAAGAATAGGCCGATGAAATTTAATATAACAAGGTACAAAAAATTCATTGACCTATTTTCAGATTCCACATTGCAACTAACCTCTAAGAAAGTACAATTTGTTGGGTTTTAGTATAGCATCAAAAAACATTTACAATTTTCTGAAATGGCTATTAAAATACTACTTCCTTTTATAATTACACATCTGTGTAAAGCTAAATTGATTCATTTAGCTCCATTTAACAGGGAAATTCTTCATTTCTCTGTTATTTTTCAACATATTGAAACAGATTGAAGGCAGAAGCAGATATGAGAATCCACTTGTCTTTTATTAAGCCAAACATTTAAGAAATTTGCAAAAATGTAAAATAATGTTACTCTTCTTAATAAATTTTGTTTTGTTTTGGAAAATACTTTCTTTTCATTAAACAATATGCTATTCATATCAATATGAAATGAGTTTATTACTGTTATTTTAATGAGTTAATGCATATTTTAATAATTTCTCAGTTTTGATTTCTAATGCAGTATATATTATAGTTATAATTCATAAGCAGAAGAAGATCTTTTGGGGCTTCAATAACTTTTAAGAGTGGAAGAGGTCCTGAGACCAAAAATTTCAAGAACCATTGCTCTGGGGAAGTTGAAATGCTCTGTCACAGGTTGTGCAAAAAAAGAAGAAAAAGGAGGCATTTCTTGATATTTGCAAAATCACTAAGAGATTCCAAGCTCACCAATAGACCATGCAATGCAGACGAGTAATAGAGCCCTTGATTTTATAGTAGTAATAATAATGATGATCATAATAGCAATAAAAGCTCCCATGTATTACGCCCTTTCTGTGTGTCCGTCAATTATACTCAAATTGAAATCCTTGTTACCCTCCAACGACCCTGGAAAATGAACGTTATTCACAATTTATGGATACAGAAACTGAGGCTCATAGAGGTTAAATTAGTTGACCTAGAGGTGAGGGAATCAGGATTTGAATCCAGATCTGTCTGATTCCAAACCAATAACACCTCCCATTTTCAAGTTTCTCTGAAACTGTGCCATGTCATTCTCTGTCTTTTTACTCTGCTATATTTTCCTCTCAGCACTTGCCTGACAACAAATCACAGCATTCGTGTATCGTCTCTCTGCCCCATTAGGATGTAAGCACAGTGAGTGCAGAGATGTCTGTCTGTCTTCCTAGTACCAGGGTCTGCAACAGTGTTCCACACATTGTAGCAGACGGCTCAGTAAATATCTGCTGAATGAGTAAATGAACAAACAAATGAATGAATTATCATGATAACAGACAAGTTCGTGATCTGGGGCACTTAGAACTCAAACTGCATTCACACCTGTTTTAGTCCTCACCGATTGTTTTAAATAAAAAAGATTCTATAGGACTTAATTCATGCATACCAGGTATCCATACAACGTATCAGAGCAGGGACAATTCTCTCCATTTTATGGAAGGAGAAATCAAACTCCAGATGGTTGTTTACTCCAAGTCTGGCAGGCATCAGCTCCCTGGCTTCAGGGTGTGTGTGTGTGTGTGTGTGTGTGTGTGTGTGTGTGTGTGTGATCTCAAGACAGAAGACTCTATTTTGTTTTGGGAGGGCTGGGTGCATTGTCAGCTGGCCCTACTAGGTGAGGGGAGGGATTAGGACCTAGACACTGAGTCTTTAATCTCTTTTTGGTTATTTGAAGTTATTAAAAATCACAACCTTAGGNGGGCTGAGTGTGTTTGGCAGTTCTCATGGGCTCATGCTGTGATGTGTGGCTGTAGGTCCACTCTGACCACCAGCTCTACCACCCAGAGACTCACTGGCACTAATATCTGTGCTCTACACATAAGACAGTGCAATGCTTGACAGCAATTTCACTGCTTGCTGGTCCACATTATGTACTTTTTCTTCTGGGCTTAGTTTCTGCTATAAACTTGGACCCAGAAAAGTGTCAGGAAGAAATACACTAAAGAGTATCTCTGGTTGGCAGTAAATGCACATCTAGGCATTACTACTGAAGGGAACAAATAAAAGGTTTAAGGGTCTTTGTATCCATGCCCAACCTTCCTAACTATCTAAGACAGATGGCTGCCTCCCACGTTAAATGCCTGCTAGAATTTCCCTCCGCGCCCACTGTCAGACTAAATCTATCCCACATTCTTCCAACTTCGCATGGGGATCTTGCCAGTTTTCCCCCTCTGCCCACCAGCACGGATACCCCGGCCATGTTTCCATCTTCTGAAATTGGGCTCAGATATCCTAAAGACCAGATTCAAGTACTGCCAGCCAAGGAGTCACCACATTCACCACCAAAACCACCGAGCCGAGTGAATACACTGCAAATATGGACCTAAGTGAAGGCTGAGATTTAAGGATCAGATAAGAAAATGTAATCTGGCATATATCGATCCCTAGGTCATTGAAATATATCACTAAGGTTCAATTTGTTCCTTCCCCCAGGGCCAATGGGCCTCCCAGGAGTCGTGCTTTCAAGCTTCGCCTTAATTGTGGATATTTAAACGCAGCACAAGCGTTGCTGTTGGTCCGTCCCCAAAGCAGCCTTTCAATGCTGATATTCATGCTGCTATCATGAGTCTCAGCAGCTAGTGAGTGCCATATCCAAATACAGACTGAAGACCCTTTTTCTTCCCAATTCATCCCTCAGAGAGGAGGGAAATGATGCTGTGGCACTGACCCTTCTCCAGCTGTGCTCCCACCCTCTTCTTTAGTCATTCAAGGAGGCTGGAAAATTCCTGAAGCACAAACTTCGACCATGGGTCAGACGAATCCCAGGGCCAGGAGTCCACCCCAGGCCCGACCCTGCTGCCTCTCGAGAAGAAGAAACAATAAAGTGGCCCAAAAAAGTTCATGCCAGGAAAGTTGGACGCCGTCAATCCTCCTATCCCTCTGTTTCTGGGTCCAAATTTACAGAAATGCCACAGCCCTTATTTTCTCGTTATTGGAAAACATCTATGAAGGCCTCTAGAATCTTCCGAAACTAAGTGTATAGGCTCAGCTTACATCCGACCTCTGCACGGGGAGCCCCGTGTCGCAGGAAACCTACAACTGCTCCCGGGAGCCATTCCCTCCCCAGCAGGGCCTCCGCCCATCCTCAATCCATCCACCTGAATCACACATCGGCCACGACACGTATTCCTGCCCAAACAGAAATGTAGGGGTATCGTGATTGTATCCAAGGATCCTCACAGGACCTGAGCAGCAGTCCCCAAGCCAGTCCTCTCTGGACTCGCCTCCTTCTGCCTCATGCCTGTGCCCCACCAACTACATCCGTCGCGGGCCCCTGGCTGCGATGGTGCATCTCACCTCCAGCCTCTGCCCAGGCTCTTGGTTACAGCTTTAGTTACTCCTGAGATTTAGCTCAGACATTACTTCTCCAGGAAGTCTTCCCAAGTCACAACCCTCCTCTTCCCACTCCCCATCCCCAAAGCAGGTAAACAGTAGTCACCTGTGCTGATCATATCTCTACCACTTCAGACCAGTTCATTAAAGTCATCGGATTGGGTCTCTGCCTCCCCTGACTCCCCTGGGAGCACCTTAAAGGCAGAGGCAAGGCTTTATTATTTAGTTGTCTCCCCAGCACCTAGCGCAGTGCCTGTCACAGAAACACTCCAATTCCTGTTGGATGTAGCTACACCCACCCTCCTTCACCACCCCCACCCCGGTAAGGCCCACAGGGGCCGACGAGTCAGATCCCAGAAACAGGTGGACTCACTGCAAACCACACATCTGATGACTCCCTCCCTGGCCCTGCAGCCTTTTCATTTAAGAAACCCCAGCGATTCCCCTGTGCACCCCGGAGAGTTAACCCTCCTTCCTGTCCTCAGTACAACTTCATGGTCAGGGCCCGCAGGCCGCCAGAGCCAGCTCTCAGGTCCTGCAGCATCGACTCCCACAGGGGAAACATCATTGCATTCAGATCAGCTACCACGGCAATAGGTCAGGCTTCCAGAAGCCTCCCCCAAACGCTGATTAATGGGCAGGAGCAGCTCTCGCGCATCTCATTACGCACATAGCTGCAATGAAACCATCTTTGCTTTACAGTTTTGTGCAGGACATAAAAGTGGGAAATATCCCAGCCTTCAGAGGGAACAGACTATGAATATTGAAGCAGCCGTGGGTTATTAATCCAGCACCATTAGTCTTAGGGAGTCACCCCAGCACTGACCCCCTAGAAGGAAATTTCTCTTGCTGTCCATTTCTCATTTCAAATTACCCATATAGCCACCATTCCTACCACCTGTGAATTATTTGATATTTTGGAGAGGAAAGTAAACAATATAAAAAATCAGCAGAACTTAGGGGATCTATAAATTCTTTGCAAGTTATTTTCAGAGTAAGAAAAGCTGATTCATGTGGCACTTTACTTCCCAAGACTAATTTAGTTTCCTTTTTTCTTTTATTAATAGGAGGTAAGCACCCTGGAAAGATCACATTTTCATTCCTGGCAGCACCTGTCAAGGGATCCCAGGCCCACAGCCCATGTCTGAAGGTTTATCCCAGAAAGGTATTCATGGAGCAGACACAGCACTGCAACATGTCAGGTGAACAAGACTTCAAACGTGCTGGGACAGATACTCACGGGTGCTTTTGTTTCTAAAGGCCGGCATCACGTTGCAGACGGAATGAAAAACCAAACATATCATATTTACCCTGCCAATCCCCTTAGGAGGGCATATTAAAACGTAGAAAGCAGCCCCTATCTTGTATTTTCCCCATTTTATATTTATCCTAATTAATGAGGTCTTGGTGTAGTTGTTTTCCTGGTGGTTTGTAAGGTATCTCCTTATCTCTGATGCTCACTAGTGTCACCGTGATGTATCTGTCCACATGTGGATTTTTGCATTTATTTCCTCCACTTGGGACTCTGTGTTCATTAAGTGTGCCCCTTCTGTTCTCTCTATCTCCTCCTGAGACTCCCATTCAATATGCGTTGGACCTTCATATGCATGCTCTCCACCCTGCGTCACTACCTACAGTCTGGCGATGTCCTCAGGCCTAACTCTTTCTTTAGCAGCATGTCAGCTCCTCTGTTTACCCCATCTTTTCGGAGGTTTGTGGGGGGTTGTTTACTTTCAGTTTCAAATACTACATCTATTCATTTCTAGAATAACTAATTGATTCTTTCTTAAAACTGTGTGTTTTTCCCCATTGTCTTCTACTCAGGTCTTATTGATTTTATTTATTATTTTATTTCTTCATACATTTTACACATCTTTGGCCTAATATCCCTCTCAACTATTATCTGTAGTTCCTGAGATGTGAATTCTCCTTTCACAGTATTTGTTGATTATCTCTTGTGCTGATGGATTTTCTTGTCTGCTTTATAATTTTTGTCTAAGAACTTATCTACATTGGGAGTTCCCCGTTTTTTCCCATGGATTTCTCTGGCTGAAGAATCATCCCCCATAGGCAGTTGTACACTTACCTATCTGACAAAGCTTTAAGGGTCCCACCAGTTCTGGACAAAGTGTTATGTTAGGTTCTCAGCTCAGAGTTTCCACCCACATAAATAGTGCAAGATCTGGCCTCATATCTACATACACTTTAGGTTTGAGATCCCTCTTTCTTGCAGTAAATTCCTTGGGGGACTAGGGGCATAACATGTCCCTGAGCCAATGGGAAGAATTCTTCTAGTTTTTATTGACAATCCCTTCCTGCTCCCAGTTTTGTGTAAGAAACCTGGTTCCAGCTCCCTGGGGGCTGCAGAAACCCCAGCCTTTAAGGGATTTACTGCAGAAACTCCAGTAGGGCCACTCGACTTCAACTCTGACTATCATCTTGGTTTGCAGCACCTGGAAATCTCCCAGTCTCGCCTTTGAATTCAACTATGCTTTTGCTGATATTATAACTAACCTAACATTTCTATGGGTTTAGTGTGAGAGGAGAGATTCCCACTTATGCATGGTTGGCATCTTGATTGGGAGTTCTCCTATAGCTCCCCTCTCCCCACCTGAGGGAATTATACTCTTGCCTAACATTCTCCAAGAACACACCAAACCCTAGCTTAGCTAACCCTCCTTCAAATACCTGGGCATATGGCCAATAAATGCCATTCAATTAGAGAAAAGACAATGACAGAAAAATGTCAGACCCAGCACTTGGGACCACCTTAAATGTCTAGGATTTCAGAAATTACCAAAGCAATTTTGCCTGGGTATTCCAAAAACATAGAAACCAAGATCTGACCAAATTTGACTTTTTTAAAGTAAGGCTGCTTTATGTCATCCTAGACTCATTTAGAGGGGCCAAGCCAGAATAAAGTCTTTCCTGTTGCATTGCTAGTCACACAATACGGGACCCACACAATACATGTCAAGGTTACCTCCACCCCACCCATTAGCCTCTCTCGGCAGACAGCCCCCCAAAGTCTGGAGGGGAGGATAATAAAGAGCCCCTCCTCTGGCACTGACGGCACTCTGCGGGGGACGCAGAAGTGGCACAGAGAGGCGGTGGGGCAACCGCCCCTGCTCTGCAGGAGAAGCAGACACCTTCTTCTCTTCAAGTGCAAACCGCTCTCTGCCAATTGTTCCCGGGGGCATTTCTGCCCCATCCCATGATTGGTGCTGGAGAAGTCATTCTCCAGAAACCTGGGCATGAAGCAGAACTTTGCAATTGGCCGGCTGTGTGGCTTTGAGCAGGTCACTTCATCTCCCCTCTGCGAGTCTCTGGGGACAAATATGAGAGCTATTTCATAGGCTGGTCGTGAAGATTAAACTGCTCACCAAATGGCAGTAGTTGTTGATGCTGTTAATAAAAAAAAATAATGATCTTAAAGTGCCCAAACCCCATGCTGGGTCTCAGCCCCGCTCCATGTTACAGGGAAATAAATTGCCCCATGCTGGGTCTCAGCCCCGCTCCATGTTACAGGGAAGCAGAACACAGGCTTTACTAAAAGTTAAACGTTCAAAAATATTTTCTCATTGCTTTCATACTCCAAATGCATAGGGGTTTTAAAAACAGCTTTATTAAGGTAGAACTGACATAGAATAAATTGCATATACGTAAGGTGCACAGTGACTAGGTTTTGACAGGCGTGTACATCTGTGAAACCATCTCCACCATCGAGACAATGAACGTACCATCACCCCCAAATTTTCCCGCCCCTTGGTCGTGGCTCCCTCCTGCCCCGGCCTATTCTGTCCAATGGGTGGTTTTGATTGTAATGAAAGAATCATCTAAAGAAGGAAGGAAAGAGAAAAGTGGAGAGAGAGAGAGAAGAGTCAAAAGTGAGAAAGCGCACATGTTTGGCGGCCACACTACGGCCTGGGGCGGCAGAGGGAGGAACAGAGAGGCAGGTTGCTCACGAAAGACACAGAGACACAGAGACGCAGGGCGATGCCTGCCCACCTGTCCGCTGCCCCCCGGAGCCCGAGGAGGCGCCCACTGTTTCCGATGGCTCCAGACTCTCCGCTCAGCGCGGGCTGCGGCCCTGCAGGGACCCCGCGCCTTCGTGCTCCATCGCGCGGCCCCATTTCTCACTGTCAAGGCCCTGCTGGAGCAGCATCCATCACAGCCGCGTTCAGCAACCCCCCTGTAAATGCAGTGATTCCACCCGGCAAGGGATTGACGGCCCCGCAGGGAGTCTCTCAAAGCATCTCTGACACCCACGTCATCTGGTCGGCCACGATGGCCCCCAGACACGGACTCACTCCTCAGCCCCCAACCCCAAAGAGGAGAACGGCCAGGCCTTGGTGGCCACACCTCCTCAGAGTGGGTGCAGCAGCCGTCACCTGAGCATGAGATGGAGAAAAAGTGGTCCAGGATAGGGGAGAATGCTCTGGCTGCCCAGGGACCCCCAGGAACCACCGGCCCTGTGCAGCAGTCTGAGAGCAGGCCCCTCACTCAGGTCCCTGCAGGGGAGGATGACCCTGCTGCCACCTGCGGCATTGGGTCAGCCCCAGTCTGCCCCCTGGCCCTGGGGTCTGGCTCTGGTCATCACGCTGCCCATGTCACAGCTCAAGGCCAAGCCCCCGGTCTGCAGCCCCAGCTCTCAGCCCCCACCACTGTGACAGGAACAGGGACAGCAACCTCCAGGATCCCTCAGAGGGTCCTCGCCCCTAAGCCTTGGGCTGTGGTGGTAGGAAGTTATTTGTCTATTTCTTTGCTTATTGCTCGCACATGTTGTGGAATGTACTCTCGGCGCTCCTTGGCTCCAATGCACACTCCTGATTACAGGCTGAATTGCTTCAGAACTCACAACTGAATTGCCGGTTATAAAAGATGGAATGGTTTTCAGTGGGTGATACTGACACGAATGTGCCATCGTGGCCCTCCTGGAAAAACAGGCTGCAGGTCACGACAGCGTCTGCTTCAGACAGCCCCCAAAGCGCCCCTGAATGGGAAACCACCAATGCCTGCCCCTCTGAGACTAGCCTAAGTTATTTCTGGAATCACAAACACCGCACTCGGGAAAGAGGAGGAAAGGAGGTCCAGGCTGCCAGGACTGCGCTGCACAAGAGCCGGAGTGAGGGCAAGTGCAGGTGGAACGGAGGTCACCGGCCGGTGGGCCGGGCGCAGACGGTTTCTCCAGGAAACAGATTCAGGGCCGAGGGCAAAGGGCTCATAGTGTCTCTGTGCTCTTGTTTTCGATCTTGGTGAAAGTTTCGACCATGTTTGCACAGCAGCAGGACACGCGGACTCCGGCCTGTGGTTTCACCATGCCTGTCGCTCATTTCTTGTACTCTGGTGCTTCCACCGCATTTTTGACAGTGACGTGTTCCCCTGTGGGAAGTGGAGAGGTGCCCGGTGCCCCATCCACAGTTCTGCTACGAGGGGCCCCTCTGCGGCTTCACCCCTCATTGCAGGACTTGGTCACTGCTGCCACACGCTGCCGGGAGCTGCCCTCACCCCAGAGTCTCCTCTCCACACAGTGTATCTATCATGTTGAATTTATACACACACAGCCTAAAATCCTGTCCCCAGCCCAACCTCACTCCTTCCGAAGGTCTTGCTAGCCACCAAGCACGCTGTTGTTCACAGGGAAATGTTTCTAAATGTCCCCAATGCACCTTTATGGGAACTGTTCAAGTTGACAGTACAGGCTTGGACCACAAAGACCCTTTTAGAGGTTGCCCAGGCCAACTCCTCAACATGCTTGCCGGAGAACCCAACAGAGTGCCCAGGTTCAGGGGAAGGCTGCGTTGAAGCTGCAAGAAATAACAGGCCAGAGGTTCTGAGGCACTTTGGGATCCTGGACACCACCCCACTGCTGGGCCAGGGCCACCTCGTCGTGGCGGCACCAAGGGCAGGCAGGCGTCTCGCCAGGATGGAGCTGGAGTGAGAACAGACTCCCGAGGGGAAGAGGGCACCCTCTGGTCTTTCTGGGCTCTGGAGGGGCCTTTTCTAACTCGTTTCCATCCCGGTGCCCTCACCTCTGCGCCCCCAGACTGCTTCCCTGATGCTGTGCAGAGATAACAGGACCAGGCTCCGGGTCAGGCCAGCCAGCTGCACTTTTCTAGGCTAGAAGCTTTAATGGCTGGGAAGGAAAAGGATGGGCATTAAAACCAGAAGATGACTCCAAGAACGGTTCTGACCCCAACAATGGGAAGCAAACCTCGCCTCCCATAAATAGGCAGTGATTGCCGTGGCTGTGCGCCTGCAAGGAGGGGGGGGACTGCTCTCTGTTACTGAGACCATCGTGTTAGCCATGGAAAAGACTTCTGTAAAAGCAGCCTCTCTGTCAGAGCTCCTTTTTGCTAGTCTCATATAATTGGGGGTGCAAATTTGGCAGGGGGTGGGGAGATAGAGGATTTGGAAGGATAGGGAACGTTTGTAAAATTACCGTGGAGTTCTCCAGAGGGAAAAGAGAGTCCTACACGAATCCTATCCCCACCTGCTCGCTCTAGGGTAAAGATGATAGCAAAATGGTGTCCGCCCTCAGGGCAAGCCCACTGGGGACAAAAAAGGCTCCCACCTCCTGCATCGTGAGCACGTCAGCGACCCGTGGACGCAGCCCCTCCCCAACTCTTGACTGGGCCTTCGTTCACCGCCTCCCCCAACTGCTCTCTGGTTCAACGCATTTGAGATCAAACTTTTTAGTTTGTTCAACAGAGTCACTTTCTGAACCAGGAGGTGAGGAACGGGTTCTAACCCCCAACTCCACCCACCACCTCAATGACCTGGACAAGCCACTTGACTACTCAGAGCCTGAGAGGACCAAGCCAGGCCGTGTGTGTGGAGGCTCCAGAAACCATCAGGAGGAGCCAAGGAAGGGCGCTCCTGGAACAGAGGATGTTTCTGAAACTGGCAAAAAGCCTCTGAGATCAAGGCTTCAGGCCTGCAGCAGCAAGCCCAGACACTCACAGGAAGGACCTAGTGGTGCCTAATTCTACACTGAGTGCCTTTTGGAGAAACAGCCAGTGAGCCCCGTACTCTCCACTTCTGCAGGGGGCAACGTGAACTGCGTACAAGAAAGCAGGCGGGGGTCGGGCTCAGGCACCAACCACGTTAACCCACGCTTCTGGGACACCTGGTCATTCAGTCCTAAAGAAGTTCACCTGTAGGACACCAACTAGAATCCTGTGATCCTGGGAAAGGAGGCAGAAGAAGACAATGTCCCATAAAAAGGGACAGACCTACTCTTTTCCTCTCCCTCCTCATTTAAAGAATAAGTATAAAGACATCAGACAGTATTTCCAATTCCTACCAACACTGAAAGTCTCAGGTTTGAAACTGACACGCAGTAGGTCATTAATAAATACTTGCGGAGGAGCATATGCACTCATAAGCAGGGATTTACATTTTACAAAGAACGAAAACTAGTTCATTTGAAAAATCCTTCTTGTGTGTGTGTTTGTGTCTGCATGTGTGTATGAGTTGAAATCATATAGTTACAAGATCATGTTGTTTCAGAGCTTCAAGAGGCCATAGAAATCATGTTTCAACTTCATCATTTAACAGAGGTGTACAAGGTAATAAAGACCAGAGAGGGAAGGTAACTCAAGCAAGGTCACACAGCTGGGACCAGCAGGGCCAAGATCACAACGCTCGCAGGTTTCGTTCTTTGGCTGCACATGGAGGTCCAGGAGGGAAACACCCCAGACTCAGTGCCTGTTAAGCACCTTCCAGGACCACGGCATTTCTGTTCTGCAGGTGAGATGTCGAGGACTATCAACAGCAGGGCCCAAGAAACAAGGGGATGTGTCCAATCCTATGACTTAGCTTGGGAAATGCTTACCAAAAAAGAGACAGGACGTGGGTAGGGAGGTAGAAAGAAATCCCTGTGATCAGGCTACTTTGATTTCTTTTCTCCTGTATCTCCTACTAACAAAGGGGGAATTAATTATTTTTAATTCAGGAAATGGAGGATTATATTTATTAGAGATTTTTTTAAGGATCTAGGAAATACCAAAGTTGTGTAAAATTAATTTCACTTTCATGTCCCCGCTGCGGTTCATTCATTCATCCATTCGACAGCCGAGTGCCTACAATTTGCAGAGCACTTGAAAGGTTATAAAAATGAATCACACACTGACCCTGCCTCCCGGCATCTAGCAACATAGGACATGCATAAAATAAGGCAAAATTCACCAAGAGAAGGCGCAGATAAAGCGTTATGGGGATGGACTCATATCCCAGCCACCAAAAGGAACCACACAACTTGGATGACTCTCAAAGGCGTCAGGTGGAGTGAAAGAGGCTGGCCTCCATAGGACATTTCAAAAAGACAGAGGTCAGTGATTGCCCGCGGTTAGGGTGGGGCAGAACGTGACCGTGGGGTGTGATGGAGCTGCTCTGTACCCTGCTTGTGGTGGTACTTACATGAGTTAAAACTCAGAGAACTGCACACTCCCCAAAAAGCCAATTTTACTGTATGATCACTTAAAAAATAAAATTTTAAAAACTGAAAAACTGTCAACACCACGTGCATTCAGAGCAAAGTCTAGCTGCGGCCCCATCAGAAGACATCTGACCAGACCCTGGAGGCAGACAGGACTCAGACAAGGGAACAGTGGAAGATTCCAGACAAAGAGACCGAGCGGAGCAGAGGCGCATGGCAGCAACGTGTTGCAGACACCAGAGGGGCGGCTATGCCAGGCTGAAGTGAGGCACGCTCAGAGGAGCAGGGGACAGCACCTCACATTCAACGGTCCCCCTCAGTCCACACAGCCTACAGGTCCTGCAGATGAACCTCACTGAAGATGAGAAATCCTGAAAATCCCAAGGTGCCGGTCCATCCAGCAAGCCAGCCCGGATGCAACACAGGAATGGAAACTTACAAATCCCTGGCATCTGTGCTGAGAAGGAATTCTATCCTGTAATTTTCAAAATTTCTTGACTTGGAATAATAAGATCAGAGGCTCTCAGAGCTGGAAGAAAATTTACAGATCATTTAGCTTGCGGTTTTCAAGTCAGAGAGCCTTTAGGGAGGTGGGGAAAAAAGCTCCACATTCTGTCCAGAACAAGACAGGTAGAGACCCAATTATGCAAACAGTTTCCTGACATGCTTCATAAACTCCTTCACGCTCATCCCAGATACACTGGAGGCCTCAGATTGTCCACAGGTCCCAGACTAAGATTCCCAGACAGGACCCAAAAAGCGGCTCAGACTGTGTAACTTCTCAACACACCCATGTTGGGAAAATAGACATCCCACCTCCTACGAGGAGCCTGCTGCCCCAAAGAGAAGAGGGCTCCTTGAAACAGAGTCAAATGTCGAGTTACTGGTGGCAAGTTACTGGTGGCAAGCACCCACACATCGTTCTGCAGCCTCAGAACAGGGGCTGGGTATTTCCCCCTGCAGTTAGGCTGGGCTTTCATTATAGAAAGGCCTCAGGTCCCTGCAGCCCTCCACCTGGCACTGCCCTGTCTAATGGGGCGAGCTGGGGCAGGGAGCAAAATCAAGTTCACATGTCCAGTGGGCATTGGAATTCCCAGGAAGAGGGAGCCTGTCTCCAGCTCCTTTGCAGTCGACTAAATCTCCAGCCCCCTCAGGCCTCCCGAGCTATTTATAGCCTCACACCCCAAACACAAACTGTTGTCTGCAGCTTTTGCAGGGCCTAGCCCAAGCCTAGGTTTCCTTCCAGATTTCCACATGTGCAGACACCAGGCAGGTGATGAGACTGCACCCGCCTCTCCATGAGGGTTGAAGAGTAAGGGCGGGTCGGGGCCACCAGGGCCCAGGCCTCGGTTCCACCCCGGGGCCGCAGGTGCCTTTCACGTCTCGCACCGTCCCAGCGGGCCAGTCACCCCGGCGGGGCGGGCTGCAGAATCTGTGCTCGGCAGGCTCCCGGGCTCCCACACGGACTGGTCTATTTTAAGAACTGTATTTTTAGGACAGGCAAATGCACTGGGTTCCTACGTTCCAAGATCACGGCCTCGCCTCTGGCAAGAGCTCCACTGCCAAGCCTCCTTGTCTCTAACTTTGGAGGATGCTTTCAGCCGGCTGTTTGTTGTTTGGACTTTAAAGAAGAGGAGTCTCAAGGAAAGAGCTTTATGCAGGATGGTTCAGGGCCTGGGAGAGTAGAGGTAGGACATGAAGGAAAATTCTGCAGCACCCAGGAGTCGACGACTGCAAAAGCTTCCTTGCCCACACCACGAGAATGCAGGCAGGACCGACAGACCCTGAAGGGTCCTGTCCACACCAGGGAGGCAGCAAGTCAGGTGCCCCAAAGTTCATCTCCTGGCTCCATCCCTGAGCACCTCCGTTACCTGCAGCCAGGAACACAGCACTCTTAACTGTACCTCGCTCCTTGCGAAGGACGCCAGGCTACCTTCATCTTAGCAGAAGGGCTCTGGATGCTGGGTTGAGAAAAGGCTAAAGAAGGTGGGAGGGGACCGCACTACCCCAGTGGGAGACGCCGGTGCCCAGGCAGTGAGCTACACGGTGCATTTTGAGGGAAGAGCCAGGAGGGTTTGTTGATGGATTAGATATGTGGAGAGAGAGAGAGAGAGAGAGAGAGGACTCAGAGATGACCCCAGGGCTTTGGCCTGAGACACTAGAAGGACGAAGTTGGCATTAACTGAGAAGACCGGAAGAGCCAGGAGGGTTTGTTGATGGATTAGATATGTGGAGAGAGAGAGAGAGAGAGAGAGGACTCAGAGATGACCCCAGGGCTTTGGCCTGAGACACTAGAAGGACGAAGTTGGCATTAACTGAGAAGACTGCCGGAAGATCAGATTGGGGGGGAAGTTGCAGGCGCTCAGGTCCTGGGTCTGTTAGACACATGGACGGACCCGAGGAGCGGTTGGACAGATGAGTCTGGAGTTCATAAGAGAAATCCAGGCCACAGACATGCAACTGAGTGGTATTTAGAGACATGAGGATGAGCACAAGTGGGAAACAGGGAGGCCAAGGACACAGCCAGGAGAGCTACAAAATCCTTAGAGTAGGGGAGATGAGGAGGAGCCAGCAAGGGAAACTGAGGGAGAAAGGAGCATCCCCGAGAAGAGAGAGGGGAAGGAAGCCAGTGTGCTGCAGCAGGCGAGCTGAGACAGCGGACAGCGAGAGAGGGAAGTGTCTTGAGGAGGGAGCCATCCGCTGGGCCAGGTGCTGCTGGCAGGAGGGCGGTGGGGACGGAGAGGCGTCCACTGGATTTAGCACCATGGACGTCCCGAGCGGCCCTGACACCAGAAGCTTGGGTGGCGTGCTGGGGTGACAATCTGAGTATGGAGGCTTCAGGAGATCAATCGAGGCACTGGAATATTGGCAGCTCTCTCAAAGAGTCTTGCTAGGAAAGAGAAGGGGAGAAATGGGCTGTAGCTGGAGGGGCGTGGGGTCCAGAGAAGGGCTTTTTAAGGTGGGAGAATCGTGGCATGTTTGCAGAGTGACAGGAAGGTCCAGGGAGGAGAGAAAATAGACACTTGGGAAGGCAGGAGGCCATGACCAAGAGCAGCAGAGGACAGAGCCAGGCCTCCTGGGGACCGGAAAGAAGGGGGCAGATTTGGGAGGAGTTCTCATTCGGTTATTTTGACTAGCAAGGTCAACAGCCCAAAGAGAAGGCAGGAGAAGCAACGGGGGCTTGCAGAGAGGGAGAGGGCATGTAAGAGCCACCATGAAGAATGGGAGGAGGGGTGGACAGGGACCACCGGGAGCAGCTGGCAGCTCGGCGATGTGAATGGTGACGTCGGCACGCTGGCCAGTGTCTCTCCAGCTGCACGTGAGCTGCACAGATATGGGCGAGGAGCAGGGCAAGGGCTGGGTTTAACCAGGGTTATGGTTTTACGCGTGAGTGTGACGAACTGAGAAAGGGGCCAGAGAGTCCCAGGACCGGGAAGAGATGCCCATGGCTTCAGCAGTTTGTAATCCCAGGGGCACTGGGGACTTGGAGGAACGAGCTGGAGAGACAGCGTGTGGTATTTGGAGAGTGGGATGTTTGCAAATTCGCAATTTGGAGGAGTTGTAACTATCGGTAATGACGAGGTCACAGTCAACATATATTAATGAGTGTCTCCACCTGCCGGCCTCTGAGCTGAGCACGGGGGACACACCAGTGACAGGTGGGTGAGGTCTTCCACCTTGAGAGCTTGAATGCTAGTGGGGGAAATGGACCAAAAAGGAGACGGGCAAATAACAAAAGAGCTATAAACTGTGCAAATGTCATGGAGGAAATAAACAAGGGGAGAGCCGGAGACCGGGGGAGGGGCTTATTTTAAAGGCAGTGCTAGGAAAGATGAGAGGGACCCACCTGTGTCCAAAGTCTAGGGTGAGGTCTTCCACCTTGAGAGCTTGAATGCTAGTGGGGGAAATGGACCAAAAAGGAGACAGGCAAATAACAAAAGAGCTATAAACTGTGCAAATGTCATGGAGGAAATAAGGGGAGAGCCGGAGACCGGGGGAGGGGCTTATTTTAAAGGCAGTGCTAGGAAAGATGAGAGGGACCCACCTGTGTCCAAAGTCTAGAGTGGGGACAAGGCAGAGCCAGCTACAGATTTAGAGCAGAGAGTAAGGAGGGAGGACAAGAGGTGGTGCCAGAGCAATGGGAAGGGGCTTGCGGGCCAAGCTGAGGGTCCAGCAGCTCACTGCAAGGGCGGCGGGAGCAACAGAAGAGGTTCCTGCAGAACAGTAGTACAATCTGAACTGGAACGTGTAGCCACCAACTCAGCCACAATGTGGAGAGACCAGCCACAAAGTCTGCAGCAGCTTCCTTCTGACAGGCCCGTGCCAAGACGGGAACCCGTGAACAGATTCCCACGTGTGGCAGCGGGTGTCTGCATGGACAGTCGTTGCGATGTTTGGGGCTAGAACGTGGGACGTTTGCTACAACAATGGGGACTGGACAGAGGCAGCCACCCTCTGTGGGCACTGCACCTGGTCCAGGTATTCACACAGGGTGGGGGGCAGGCCTCAGCTGCTCCTTTTGTGGCCTACCTGACCAGGTCACAGGTGCCAGACCAAAGATTTTCCACTGCTTGCTCTACCCCGAGGTTTTGCTGAAAGGGAAGGGAAGGTGACTGGGGGACTTCTTGGAAATGTGCAAATAGGAAGGGGTGGGGTGGGGAAGCGTGTAATAGCAGCTAACACGTGAAGAGCGCCTGTTCTATGCCAGGCCCTGTTCCAGGAGCTTCTGCACACTGTCTCACGGACTCGGGCTAAACATCTTTATTTCACAATGAGACAGGCTTGTGTTAAGCGACTGCCAGTGACACACAGGTAAGCAGGGCAGTTCAGATTTGAACTCAGGCCTTTCCAGCTCTGAAGTCCATCTGCCAAACGTGCAAGCTAATGAAAATCAGAAAGCACATGAGCTGTTTTCAGAAAAGCCTGGGAGTGGAAGAGAGTCTCCTGGAGGAGGTGACGTTTAAGCCCCTGGCTGTGGTCACTGAGCACAACAAACTCAGCAAAGTTGGGGAAAGAGTTCAGAAGCCAGAGCTCTGAATGCAAAATCAGAAGATAGACCCAGAAGCCAGACACAGGCCCTAACCCTGACACTTCCTGGGAGTGTCTTCAATCAAACCTGGCAATGGAAAGGGGTTGGTGAGTGCCCCATGAGTGGGCTCTTTTCTGTCCACACTGGCCAGGTCCCGGACCGCTCCAATGCCTCCAATGGACAGTGTTCTTGAATCCACCCACAGGCCCAGAGGCCCAGTGCTCAAGAGGGGCGCTCCCCGAGGAAAGGCCTTTTGGGCCCAAACCAACAGGCTGGAGCCCAAGAACGAGGGTAGCAGGGAAACAGAGGCCACGTGCTGCAGAGACAGCGGGTTCAGCCTTTGCTCCCCAGACCAGGGCCTGGGCATGAAGCAGCACAAGCTCACAGCTTCATAAGTCAAAGGGACACTGAGGCTCTGCACACACCAGCATGCTCGCGACTGTGCCGTAACCATGAGGCAAGATCCTGACTCTGCCTGATCGGGGTCTGGGCTTCACGTGGCACAGGGACAGGTGCGGGGTGGCTCGAGCTCGCCCCCTGAGCTTCCTGGAGCTGCAGGTTTCCACAAAGACACTGCAGTGTGAAGCTCACTCTTCCTGAGCCTCCATGGGCTCCTGTGACGCAGGGTGCCCAGCAGCAAAACATAAAAATTCTGGAGGTGGTCAGATGGGGGCGCTGAAGCACAGAGAGGCACAGGCAGGGGCTTTCCTCGGGCTGCCATGCTGGACCCTGGCCCTGGAACCACACAGCCCCAGGAGGACTCGGACCCTGGTTTCCTACTCGCCTATCCACAATGCCTTGCTTCTGGGGGATCCTGTTTTCCTGCCCCCACCCTCAAGCCCCAGCAGCCGTCCTAATCCCAGCCCCTCCCAGCAGCCCCCCAGCAGCACACAGCCCTGGCACACTGGAGCTGACAGGGCCTCAGGACTCCCCAGTACACACCTGCATTGTTCTGGGGAGCAAACTGGGCCCAGAGAGGAAAGGGGTCCTCAATGCCCCCTGTACAGAGCCCTGAGCTCCTCTGAGGGCAGAGCACTAAGGGAGCTGCTAACTGCAGGTCCCGCAGGCTTGGCTGTGCCTGGCTGCGGATGCACAGCAAGGGGCAGAAAGGCACCGGAGCCTCCCAAGGATGCCTGGCCCAGAAAGTTCCTTCCCACCATGAGCTGGCAGGAGGCCTGAAGAGTCTGTGTGTTTCCCTAAGTCTCCTCTCCAGCACTAAACTGTAATATTTATCTTTAGGTCACTTAAAGCATATAAATTAGGTTAAATATTTCATTCACTAAATAGCCCAGACAGTTACGGGTTCTACCATAAGACAAGCCAAAAGTTAATTCTTTTTCCACTTGCTCAATAATATGAAATAATCATCCCAAATGAATATTTTACACTTTGCATCTATTAGCCGTCCAATTCCTTTCAGAGCCATTCGTGAGGGTCCCAATGATTTACGAAACTTAAACAATCAAGACATAACTTTTTAAATTTTTATTTATTATTAGCATATTCATTCTTAGAAATCGTGATATTTCTTTATGCCCTTTGCACGACCTGTCACTTCCCAAACCCCCTCCGTGCCCCGCCCCTTTTCTAATACCCTTAGGTTTTTCTCCTTCTGAAAGTTCAATTTCTTTTTTTTTTTTCTTTCTTTCCTTCAGTCCTCCCTTCTGCCCTCCCCCCCTCCCTCTCTCCCTCCCNGGTGAGGTCTTCCACCTTGAGAGCTTGAATGCTAGTGGGGGAAATGGACCAAAAAGGAGACGGGCAAATAACAAAAGAGCTATAAACTGTGCAAATGTCATGGAGGAAATAAACAAGGGGAGAGCCGGAGACCGGGGGAGGGGCTTATTTTAAAGGCAGTGCTAGGAAAGATGAGAGGGACCCACCTGTGTCCAAAGTCTAGAGTGGGGACAAGGCAGAGCCAGCTACAGATTTAGAGCAGAGAGTAAGGAGGGAGGACAAGAGGTGGTGCCAGAGCAATGGGAAGGGGCTTGCGGGCCAAGCTGAGGGTCCAGCAGCTCACTGCAAGGGCGGCGGGAGCAACAGAAGAGGTTCCTGCAGAACAGTAGTACAATCTGAACTGGAACGTGTAGCCACCAACTCAGCCACAATGTGGAGAGACCAGCCACAAAGTCTGCAGCAGCTTCCTTCTGACAGGCCCGTGCCAAGACGGGAACCCGTGAACAGATTCCCACGTGTGGCAGCGGGTGTCTGCATGGACAGTCGTTGCGATGTTTGGGGCTAGAACGTGGGACGTTTGCTACAACAATGGGGACTGGACAGAGGCAGCCACCCTCTGTGGGCACTGCACCTGGTCCAGGTATTCACACAGGGTGGGGGGCAGGCCTCAGCTGCTCCTTTTGTGGCCTACCTGACCAGGTCACAGGTGCCAGACCAAAGATTTTCCACTGCTTGCTCTACCCCGAGGTTTTGCTGAAAGGGAAGGGAAGGTGACTGGGGGACTTCTTGGAAATGTGCAAATAGGAAGGGGTGGGGTGGGGAAGCGTGTAATAGCAGCTAACACGTGAAGAGCGCCTGTTCTATGCCAGGCCCTGTTCCAGGAGCTTCTGCACACTGTCTCACGGACTCGGGCTAAACATCTTTATTTCACAATGAGACAGGCTTGTGTTAAGCGACTGCCAGTGACACACAGGTAAGCAGGGCAGTTCAGATTTGAACTCAGGCCTTTCCAGCTCTGAAGTCCATCTGCCAAACGTGCAAGCTAATGAAAATCAGAAAGCACATGAGCTGTTTTCAGAAAAGCCTGGGAGTGGAAGAGAGTCTCCTGGAGGAGGTGACGTTTAAGCCCCTGGCTGTGGTCACTGAGCACAACAAACTCAGCAAAGTTGGGGAAAGAGTTCAGAAGCCAGAACTCTGGATGCAAAATCAGAAGACAGACCCAGAAGCCAGACACAGGCCCTAACCCTGACACTTCCTGGGAGTGTCTTCAATCAAACCTGGCAATGGAAAGGGGTTGGTGAGTGCCCCATGAGTGGGCTCTTTTCTGTCCACACTGGCCAGGTCCCGGACCGCTCCAATGCCTCCAATGGACAGTGTTCTTGAATCCACCCACAGGCCCAGAGGCCCAGTGCTCAAGAGGGGCGCTCCCCGAGGAAAGGCCTTTTGGGCCCAAACCAACAGGCTGGAGCCCAAGAACGAGGGTAGCAGGGAAACAGAGGCCACGTGCTGCAGAGACAGCGGGTTCAGCCTTTGCTCCCCAGACCAGGGCCTGGGCATGAAGCAGCACAAGCTCACAGCTTCATAAGTCAAAGGGACACTGAGGCTCTGCACACACCAGCATGCTCGCGACTGTGCCGTAACCATGAGGCAAGATCCTGACTCTGCCTGATCGGGGTCTGGGCTTCACGTGGCACAGGGACAGGTGCGGGGTGGCTCAAGCTCGCCCCCTGAGCTTCCTGGAGCTGCAGGTTTCCACAAAGACACTGCAGTGTGAAGCTCACTCTTCCTGAGCCTCCATGGGCTCCTGTGACGCAGGGTGCCCAGCAGCAAAACATAAAAATTCTGGAGGTGGTCAGATGGGGGCGCTGAAGCACAGAGAGGCACAGGCAGGGGCTTTCCTCGGGCTGCCATGCTGGACCCTGGCCCTGGAACCACACAGCCCCAGGAGGACTCGGACCCTGGTTTCCTACTCGCCTATCCACAATGCCTTGCTTCTGGGGGATCCTGTTTTCCTGCCCCCACCCTCAAGCCCCAGCAGCCGTCCTAATCCCAGCCCCTCCCAGCAGCCCCCCAGCAGCACACAGCCCTGGCACACTGGAGCTGACAGGGCCTCAGGACTCCCCAGTACACACCTGCATTGTTCTGGGGAGCAAACTGGGCCCAGAGAGGAAAGGGGTCCTCAATGCCCCCTGTACAGAGCCCTGAGCTCCTCTGAGGGCAGAGCACTAAGGGAGCTGCTAACTGCAGGTCCCGCAGGCTTGGCTGTGCCTGGCTGCGGATGCACAGCAAGGGGCAGAAAGGCACCGGAGCCTCCCAAGGATGCCTGGCCCAGAAAGTTCCTTCCCACCATGAGCTGGCAGGAGGCCTGAAGAGTCTGTGTGTTTCCCTAAGTCTCCTCTCCAGCACTAAACTGTAATATTTATCTTTAGGTCACTTAAAGCATATAAATTAGGTTAAATATTTCATTCACTAAATAGCCCAGACAGTTACGGGTTCTACCATAAGACAAGCCAAAAGTTAATTCTTTTTCCACTTGCTCAATAATATGAAATAATCATCCCAAATGAATATTTTACACTTTGCATCTATTAGCCGTCCAATTCCTTTCAGAGCCATTCGTGAGGGTCCCAATGATTTACGAAACTTAAACAATCAAGACATAACTTTTTAAATTTTTATTTATTATTAGCATATTCATTCTTAGAAATCGTGATATTTCTTTATGCCCTTTGCCCGACCTGTCACTTCCCAAACCCCCTCCGTGCCCCGCCCCTTTTCTAATACCCTTAGGTTTTTCTCCTTCTGAAAGTTCAATTTCTTTCTTTCTTTTTTTCTTTCTTTCCTTCAGTCCTCCCTTCTGCCCTCCCCCCCTCCCTCTCTCCCTCCCTGAAGTCATAACTTGTAAAAGCTCTTCTGATCCGGTATAAATAGCGGGTTAGAACATGCCAGCCAGTCACCTGACGGGCCTCTGTGGAAGGCGCTCAAGGCTCAGCCCCGGACCCTCCACCTGGCCACACCCGGCTCCTCCCCTTTCCCTGGGACCTTCTGCCTGAGACACAGAGCCAAGCTCCTTCCCGGTTTGTCCAGATTCTCCTACCTGGTACCTCGTTCGTGTCAATGAAAACAATGAACAAGACACAGAACTCTAATCTAGCACATTCTCCGAGCTGGTGATGCGTCTGCCTCTCTCTCAACCACGTCCTACCCACCGTCAGGGCTGCTCACAACTCCAGTTCGTCTTTCTCTGCTTCCTCTAATTTCTGCAAACACTTTTCTCTGCATTGCTCGTCTGACGCTCACCTGGTACTGCCATGGATGGCTCTGTAGGAAGCTCTTGAGCAAATCTGAGGCCCGGAGAGAAGACAGGGTCCCACATCCCTTCTGCTGCCCACAGTGCCCGGGACGGTGCTGGCTGCCCTGCATTCTAAAACCTGTTTCCAAGAGAATACTGCCCCAGGCTTTCCCATCCGACCCTCCCCAGGCCCCCTCCAGTGCAGGGCTGTGTGTACTGATCGTATCGCGTGTTCCTTCTCAGCTCTTACAAGCTCTGGGTGCTCTGTAGGTTGATCCAATTAACCAACACTGAGTACCGACTACCTGCCAAGGCCTGTGGCAGGGGGTGGCCGACGGATGAGCCTCCCATCTCTCTGGGGGGGTTATAGCTAGTAGGGAGGGTCGGGTGGGAAAGCCTGGGGCAGTACAGGCAGGCTGGGAGGTGCTGAGAGGCAGAAGGACGATGCCACACACAGGGCCCTGCAGGAAGGCGGCGGCGTCTGGACAGCAGCTAGAGCCCGGCCACCCTCCATGGCAGGCTGGGGGGAGGCACCAGGTTGCCTGAAGCACCGGGGAGGGCTCCGCTGGGGAAGAGGCAAGAGCAAAGGGCAGGAGGTAAACTGAGACCCGTCATTAGGCGCATGAAAGGTATCCTAAGGAGTCCGAACCATTCCTGTAAGAAATGAGAACAGCCTTGGGGGTCTGAAAGCAAGGGAATGACCTGGGAGTGATGTTCTGTCTCCTGGTCTAGGCTGCAAGCTCTCTGGGCCTGTCTCTCCAGCGCGGCCAGCGGGTTCTGGGGCACGAATTGCTCACACCCCAGCAAGGGTCCCCACTGCCTGACCCGGCACCTCCGAGTCTTCCTCTGTGAGGCCTCAGCTTTCATTAAGAGACGATTATGAGAAACGCTCACACGCTCTTAGCCACTGTCGACAACACAGCCCCTCCTCCTGGTTAATGTCCTGCATATGAGATCCTTCACGATCAGTTCCTTGCAGGATTTAGTAACAAAGCGTCCCTCTTCTCAGAGTGGGTATGTTTCCTTCCAAACAAATAATCCTGCATCTGTCACCTTTTCCTCTTGCCCGATGACCAGGACACTTGCAGCTAAACCCAAAGCTCGTTACATAATGTTATTAATAGTATTTTTAATAATTGTTATTAATACTGTTTTTATGTTTTATTTCTATCTAGCAGCCTTGTTGAGAACGTGTATTTTATTATAGGCTATCACAAATCCTTCCTGGAAGCAATGGAATGTAAACCAAAGTAAATAAATAAGTCCTCCAGCCAGTAAAAAATAACTCTAAAAATTATAGGTCTCAAATGTTCGATTTCATAAAGAGGTCTAAGGAGAAATCGCAGAATGTGAGAAAGCTAGACAAAGGAAAAAGGAATCCTGTGGCTCAGATGGAGATGGCTCCTGCCTTCAAAGGCTCTGGGTATGGGTGACCTGGGACATGTCAGGTGGGGACAGTCCTCCGTGACAGGTGACTGGAGCTCAGTGGTGCCAACTGGCAGCATGTGGGATGACTTCTCAAGCTCAGAGCTTTGGAGAAGGTCATTTCCATCTTGTTCCACCTCGACTGTGTTCTCGAGCTGGCCTTACAGATGGATGAGTTTCTTCGCAGCTGTATCGTTTTCCTTATAATTAATAAAATTACCTATACCTAGGCCACAGGGTAATTCTTAAAAGAGTACAAGGTTGGGGATTTTTTCCCATCAAATAAGCAATAAAAGGGATAAATCCTGCCATGCTCCATTCAATAGGATTTCTAGGACTCATGCCACAATCCAGTGAAATACCACCACTTTTTTTTTCTTCTTTCTGCTTTTCTGTACTTTCTAAATTTTCTGTACTAAGCATATACGACTTTATAATGGGAAAAAGTAAAGTCTCTCTTTAAAAATCTCTTCGCCCACCAGCTTTTACTATCCAGGATTTTAAAGACAGAGTTAGGAGAATCAGAAGACATCCCATTGACCAAGGCAAGACTGGAATTAAATCTGGAAAATTTCCAAACCCAAACACAAGGGGTGGTCTATGAAGCAATTCCCAGTTTTTCTCCAAGTCTAGCTAAGCCCAGAACCACAGCAAGGGACGTGTCCTCCCCACCCTCTCCCCCATCCTTCCGACTGCTCCAGGCCCAGCCCTAGTCCCCACTCCCCACCCTTCCCTGGCTTGTTTTGTTCTTTCCTCCATCAGAATCCCCTGCTCTCGTCTGTTCCGCTCCAGCTCCTGCAGAGCCAGCTCCAGTACAGCAGCGGCTACCCCGAAAGCCACCCCTCCAGACCCTGCGGCTTGGATTCTGCAAGGGGCTGTGTGCAGCCGCGTGCTTCATCCCTTTGACAGATGGATCACAGTACGTGCAGCAGCTCTGGCTGGAAACACTTCTTCCCCTTGCCTTTTCATCCTTCCATCCAGGAGGCCTTCCCCGGCCCTGCTGGACGGGTTAGCAGCCTTCCTGCGAGCGCCCGTCGTATCCTGTGCTTCCTCACACACCACTTTTTGAAACTGTCTGCGTATGAACCGGCTCTCCCCTCACACCCGGCAGATAAAATCCATGAAAGCAAAGACGGGCCCATCTGGGCCGTCAGCGGAGCCTCAGCTCCTAGCACGGAGGCTGAGTGTGCTCAGAGAGGGTGGACTGAAGGGGAGAAGATAGGAGAAAAGGAAGGGAGAGGGAAGGGAGGGAGAAAAAGACAGGGAAAGAAGAACGGAGAACTTAATAAACTCACTGATGGATGGATTGATCATTTTTCCCAAATAACTGAAACTGGACTCGGGATCCAAAAGGTCACCGCCCTCTTTATTTTGCCAGATCCTTCACACGGGCACTTTGAGTAGGTCAGGTGTTAGCAAATGGACTGCCCATCTGGAAAAGTGGCCTGCGTATAATTTGATGGCCCGAAAGCCTGGCTCCAAGGTTGGCATCTAAGAATTTCTCAGGTGAGATAAAGTAAATAAATACCCCAGGTGAGACAGCGGCTGTGGCTGTGGCGTAGGGTTTACAGCTGGTCCACCCCGGGGACGGGCACACAGACGCTCGTTCGATTCCTCTCGCACTTTCTCTGCAGGCTTAAAACGTTTTCAAACTTAAAAAAAAAAAGAAAAAACAGGCAAAGCTAAATGATAATGTTAGAAGTTAGGACAGTGGTTGAGAATGTTGGGGGGTCGTGATTAAGGGAGGGGGCTTCTGAAATGCTGGCACTTTATACCCTTGAATTAGATGGTTCTCATACTTTCATTCACTGGCTGCGTATTTTCATTTGCTATACTTTTTTGTATATATGTTTATTTCACAATAAACAGACTTACTAAAAAAAAAAAAAAACAGAACACACACATTTCTGAAGTCTCCATGGCATTATGAGAACATTCTAGCAATAGGTTGGGACCACCTGAGCTGTGCCCGGCTGACCGGCCAGGCCCCCAGGCTGGCATTCCAGAAGCCAGTCCCCAGGGTGGCGGCCGCCCCTTCCTGACCCAGTCTTGGGTCCCAACCCAAGTTCTTCAGCTGAGGTCCCAGCTGCCTCATATGAAAGTCCAAATGTAACTGATATCAAACCCCACTTTGGGGGAAAAAAAAACAATAGACTTGGCCTCTCTACCCCTTGGCAATTATTCTCTCCTCAAATAGAAGATTTTTCACCATGAACTGGATGGCGGAACTTTTGTTTATAAGGTGATCCATCTAGAAAATAACGCAGCGTCCACCATAATTCCCATTGCCTAAGCATGCTGGGCAATTTTTTATTTCAAGGAAAGCTAGGGAAATCATTTCTGTAACCGGACGCGTTCTTGTGCTCAGATCATCTCACAACAGCTTACATTTTCAGGTGGAATTATACCTTCGAGAGGCATAGCACAGTCTGGCCCCTTTGGGGAGTTAATTTTCAAAATAAAAATAATCATGATGAATAATCTCTTGTCTGACATGCAGTGACAGGCTCTGACTCATCTCTCACAACGTCAATTACCTCCTCGGGCATAAACCAGGCACTTCTGTAAAGTTGGAGATTTCCTATTATTCCCACCCTCAACCAGTGATAACACGGGTTCATTCTTGCTGGTGTATGAAAATCATTCTTTCTAATGGAAACAATAACTTCTGAACAAAGTACCTACGTGGCCTACCATGATTTCCAACCCACCTGCATGAGTGATTACCGAAAACCAGAGAAACTTGAGAGATTCCCCTGCATTTAGTTTTTCTGCTCCAGAAAATAAAGTTTTAAAGCAATAAAGTCCAGAAGCACCTTTGCTATAGTTAGTTATATATAGTTATGAGTAACTAACATGTCAAATATAAGTTGAGGAGATCTGGGATTCCGCCCATGTCTACTCCAAGTCGTCATGTCTAATTCCAGTTTTCTCATGTGGACCATCTACTTAGCCAGTTTTCTATGCCCCAGGAGTTAATCCCAGTCTGGCACCTCCTGTCACCAGACATGCTTCTGGACCACATTACTGTAGGTTGGCAGAGCACAACCGAAGCACACGCACTCAGTTTAATATCACCTTTGCAAAATGCAATTAGGATAACAAATCTACTTTGTTCTGAAGCCACATCCAGAAATTGTGTTTGGGGGAGATGGGCAGGGGGATATCACTGTTCTAAATACTTGTGCCTTTCTCCTTTAGTTAGATCAGTGGTTCACAGCCATGGGCGATTTTGTCCCCCAGGGGGCATCTGGCAATGTCTGGAGACATGTTTTATTATTACAACTGGGCAGGGGTTAGTCCTGGCATCTAATGGGTTGGGGCCAGGGATACTGCTAAACATCCGACAATGCACAGGACA